>NW_004524679.1:10037610-10039159 GCF_000260255.1 Octodon degus
TATATATAGAAGATGAGAAAGGCAATGATCCTGAGAATCTTCAGAAGATTTTTGAATGTAGCAATTAATTGACAATATTCTCACCCTGACTAACTATATATACTTACACTTGTGAACTAAGCAACTGCACTGCAGATGGTAACCTGTAATAGTAGTTTCATGCTTGGAGTGCCTATCATTCTGGTATTCTGAATATGGGCTGCTTGTCATGACATGCCATTTGCTGCTATGCTGTCTCTCGGGTAAATTGTTGTTCAAAAAGTAGGGAGTGGTGAATGAAAGCAAGAGACAGGAAAATGAATGATGTGCGACGATCCTGCTTCAAGGTTGTATGTGGTGAGATATTCGGACTTCTGTATAAATATAAGAATTATATAATTTTTACGCCTATTTTAAAAATATATTCTAATTTTAATTGTTTTTTATCATATTCTGTAGGGATTTAAAGTTCAACTTATCAATACTTGATGAAAAATACCTGTTTCTTTTATGCCTAAGATGTTTGATATTCAGACAGATAGTAAGGTTAAGCTTAACAGCCTAAGTTGTATGGTAATAACCATAAGCTTGTCTTCTGGATGTTAACAACCTAAGTAAGAAGAGCAAAATTAGAGAAAAAGAAGGGCTTCAAAGAAAGCCAACATTTTGCCCCTAGCCTTCTAAGTTCAACTAAGTCTCAGGATGTATGAGATCTTGTACTGTTACGTCATATAACTTGGTAGTGTCCCAAATTTTCTGATGAAGGAAAGTATGGGGCCAAAGATCAAAATGATTGCTGATATAGAGTGTGCCTAAGGAGAGTTACATGGAGAGAAAACTTTCTCTTATGCTTTCCGAGAACACATTGGCCAAGCAATGGCGATGACTCATCCATATGACTGACACTGACATAGGTTCTACAATCTGAGGTACAGGAACTCAGGATATATCCTGTGGGGATTTCTCTGGGCTTATCAGACCCAAAAGCTACAACTCTTGTTGCATAAGTCCTGCTATACATTGGTCTTAACCATCCAGCAGAAAAGTATAAAAATGAAGGATAAGAAGTAAAGCCATCCTGTTATATTGAGCTGTAGGGGACTCAGGTCAACAATTTCTGACATTGCCAGTCAGGTGGAAGACCCAATATTATTATGGGCTACTGGACTCTTTTAGAATATTTTGCTGAGTTTACACACCTATAATATTTTTTCTGAGGTGCGGAAGCATGTAGTATTGTGTTCCATCCTTTGACTTTTAGCCCATGAATGTCTTGATGAGTTAAATGTGTTCCTTGTATACAGCATATTGTTGGATTTTGTTTCCTAATCCACTGTGCCAGTCTATTTCCCTTATTTTGTGAATTGTGTCCATTTACATTGAGGGTTATAATTGATACGTATTGACTTATGATTCACATGTTATTTAACTGCTGTCATGTACTCCTTTTTGTCCTGTGTTTAATAGTTTACCCTATTTAGTGGGTATCTTCTGTTCTCCTTGGTGGAGTTCTGATCATTTTGTTCCCTCTCTAGAACATTTTCAGTAGCCTTTGTAGGGTTGGCTTTGC
>NW_004524679.1:10040101-10093509 GCF_000260255.1 Octodon degus
GTGGGCACTGGGTTTCCTCCATATGTTTCTGCGTTTGATTCTCTACTGCAGATGCTATTAATTAAGGGATTTCTTTTTTCATTTCCAATCTGAGTTCCTCTATACCTTTCTGCAGTTGTTTCTTTATTTCAGAAGCTGTTGATTCATTGATTTCAGCTGTGTCATTCCCAATTTGTTCTGTACTAGTGTCCTCTACACTTGTTATGGCTGGGCTTGGGTTCTGAGATTTCATTTTCCTTCTTCTTGTTGTCATCTTGTGTAGCACTGTCTTCTGACCTTTGTTGTAGAGCTTTGGTGCAGTTATAACCTTAGCACTTACTGAAATTCAGGTGCAGATCTACAAAGTTTGGATTTATTCTGCTATGCCTGGCTTAGTTCTGGCTCCTGTGCTCAGTTCCTTCCTGCTGCTGCCCTCAGGAGTTATTCTGTTGTGCCCCTCTGGCCAGATGTTCTTCTCCTGGACTAGCTAGCTTGTTCTGTCCCCTATACTCTCTGCAGGGATTGCAGCTGCAGGGTTTCACTCCAGGCCTGTAGTCCAGACCTGATCTAAGTCTGGAGGGACAATTTGGAATAGGGGGAAGAGGAAGCTCTCCCACACACTCACTGGGCCTTGCCTAGCCCTGGATCTGGGCGTCCCCACAATGCAGAAGAAATTCACCCTGGGCGGGCGGGGTATGAGGATACTGCAGAGTGGGGTGGGGGGCCCAGTGTGGTGGAAAGTGGTCTCAAGCACGCTGCACCTGGGCTTCGACCTGCAGGTCCCCCTGGCACAGGGTAGCAGGAAGATCTCCAACACACTCACTGGGCCTGGCCTAGGACTGGATCTGGGGGTCCCAAGAACGCGGCAGAAATTCTTACTTGGCAGTCAGGGTGGAGGTGTGCTGTGGAGTTTTTGGGTGGTTCCCAAAGGTGTGGAAGATTGTCTCACTCCTGCTATGCATGGGCTTGGACCTACAGGTCCCACTGGCCCAGGTAGTAGGATGCTTTCCCTGCAGTTGTTTCTTTACTTTGGAGACTATCATTTCAAAGATTTCAGGTTTGTTACTTCCAATTTCTTCTATGCTAGTATCTCCTGTGTTTTTTCTGATCAGGCTTGGGACCCGTGACTACATTTTGCTCCTTCTCTTTGTCATTTTATATTTCAGAGAAAAGTCTTCATTCTGATTTCTGTGATATTTTTTGTGACAGTTTGATAGCAGCTGTCTATATTACTATGAATAGAGCCTCTCTATATAGAGTCTGTTCTTTAGGTATCTCTTCTGTGTCAAAGATTCTTGTTTTATGTGTGTCTCAAGGATTTGCCCTCTCTTTTGATTGTGAATGAGGTACTGGTTTCTGTTTGGCACTGACCTCTGAACTTTGCTGTAGAGTTTTGGTGCAATTAGTACCCAACACTTTCTGAGATTATTATCCAATCAAGATCATATGATGAAGGGAGATATAGTTTTTTACTTACAGTAGGACAATTTGCAACACTCATAATGAGTAGAGAGATTTAACAATTGACAAACTTTTGTAACTAATGGGTTTGTATTTTAAAGCATAAGAGCAAAAATTATGTCTGTATAGTTAAGCAGTTAGTATGTTGTGAATTTTTATATAAATTAGTTTCCCTAAGTTCTGTCTGGTCACCTTTCCTTGATGTACCTGGAGACTTCCAGGCAGAAGTCACCCCCCATTCAGTAGTTCACCCACATTACCCTTTTGCCACCTCTCTCTCTTGGAAAATAATACTCTCATAGATCTGGGTCTAGCAGCTTACTAGGGCTAAATCTGCCAATTGCATACTTGTCCAGCTGGTCTTGGATCTGCCTTCTCTGCTCACTTTCATTCTGCTGGGGCATGTAGAAGTAAACCTGTTGTATTCCACTGGCTAGATTTTCTGCTCCTGGTTTAGCTGACTGAGTCACTCCTAACCTCTCTGCACTGATTTCCTCCACAGTGTCCCACACAGGGCCTGTCTGCTAGAGATTCTGGTTATTGATCCCATACACCAGTCCCTGTATATGTACATTGATGACAAAATTAGACTTATGTACCTGCTGGTGTTCCTGATATTTTTTAGTACATTACATATAATAGATATTGTTCTTTCATCTGTGTAAACCTGGACAAATTTTTTTCCCAATCTGTGCATTGTCTCTTCAGTCTGTTGGAGATTTATTTTGCTGCACAAATGATTTTTAATTAGATGAGATCACACTTGTTGATTCTTTGTGATATTTCCTGTGTGAATATGTTTTCCTCCCTAAGGTCTTTACCTATACCTTTCTTCAGGACTTCTACCTCTTCTACATTCTAGAATACTTATTGTTTTTATTTTAAGATGAAGATCGTTGACAAACTTTGATTTTAGATTATTACATGGTGAAACATATGGGTCTCATTTTATACCTCACCATGTGGAAAGCCAGTTTTACCCAACATGCTCAACAAGTTTATGTGTGAGAAAGATCTAGCAACATACATTGGATCAGGGCAAAGGCATATTTATCAAGTGGTGCTGGCAAAAAAAAACCTGATGGCTTCATAATGTACACTTAAGCTGAATCTGTGTCTAACCACATACTAAACAAAATCAAAATTATGAGTAATCTAAACATTAAAAAAGGACTAATGAACCTACTGGGGGGGTATAGTATGACTTACACCTGACAGCATAGATGTATGCAAAAACTCAGGAGCAAACCTCCAATCACATAAAGCAATATAATAAAAAGTCAACAAAATTCACTATAACAAATCAGAAAGCTTGTGCAATATAAAGGAAACTATAGAGCAAAGATACAACCTAATGAATGAGAAAACATTTTACCTTTTCTTCATTAGAGTATTGTTCACTATTTTTTTTCCTTTGGTGGAACCAGGGATTGAACTCAGACCCTTGCACTTGCCAGGGAAGCGCTTATTCCACTGAGCCATCTCCCAGCCCTTCATTAGAGTATTAACATTAGCATGTATAAAGATTTTAGAGAAATTTTACCACCTAAAATTTTCAAAATAGTCATCAAATGGACAAATGAAATGGATAGACACTTTTAACAAGAAGTATAAATAGGTTAAAATGTTTATCATTTTTGGACTTTCAATAAATGCAAATTAAAATAATTTAAATTTCATCTCATACTGGAAGGAATGGAAGGTATTAAGAAATCACATTGTAGGCAATATTATGGCTGGATTGAGTAGAACAATGAGACATTGTTGATGTAAGTATAAAACAGTACAATCCTTATGGAAATCAATATTGAGTTTCCTCTATGAATTAAATTTAGAAATTATATTTGACTCAGCTCTTCGTAGTCTAGTTACCTTCCTGTTATTGCATTATAGTGATATATATATATATATATATATATATATATATATTTGTTTGTTGCAGCTCTACTAATAATTAAATCCTGGAAGCATGCTTTGTGACCATCAACAGAGAAGTGGATACAGAAAATGTGGTCTTTATACATAGTAGAAAATTACTGACCTCTAAAGAATAAATTGGAGACTATAGTGAAATGGATACACTTAGAAAATATGTTAAGTGAAATAATTCAGGCTCACAAATTTGATTGCTTTATGATATCTCTCATTTAAATAAGACTATTACAAATGAATACCAATGTAAAGGATAGATAGAAATAGAGAGATATTTGTGTACTTAGAAAATATAATGTTGAGTGAAATAATTCAGGCTCACAAATTTAAATGTTTTATGGTACCTCCCATTTAAGTAAGACAATTAAAAATAAATACCAAAATAAATGAAAATAGAGAATCTTTTGCAAATGGGAAGAGTTCTAGCAGGTCAAGGATACAAGTGCGAATAAAATGATTTAGGATGTGCCATGTATATGTACAAAATACACACAAGGAATATAAACATCACACATCATGTACACAAACTAAACTCAACAACATTGATCAAAATGGAGAATTGGGATTTAAAATCTGACAGAAGGAGTTGGGTAGATTGCAGTAGGGGAATAAAAATGAATCATGGTGCATTATTTACATATAACTATCCTTAATAAACTTCATGCACTGCAAATGTACATTAATAAACTAAAATAAAAATAAGGCACTTGCACTAAAAGATCCATATATATATATATATATATACATATATTAATGATTGAGTTCTATATTACATTTTTACCTCAAAAGACGTGATATTCTCTATCCACTGACAAATTGTTTTTCCAGAACTTTTAATACTCTTTTGTTTCTGCTGATCTGGAAGTTCAACCTCAATTTCTGCTGGTCTTTTGAAAGGAGAAGATAATGCTTATTTTTTTTTTCTTTCTATTCTTAATTTTTTCTTTTGACTTTCTTATAACTTTTTGGTTACTGTTTTGTTTCGTGTTTTCTTTAAACAAATCTTGCATGTTTATTACTGGTAACCTAAACAATTTTGAAGATAACATCATATAATACAGCAACCAGTGTTGAATTCTCATTACTTTGTTTAGTAAAATTTTGTGTCATTTCTAATTGTGTTCTTTTCTATTACCATTTTGTATTCTTTAAAAAATAAAAAAAACAAACATTGAAGAATATTCAAATTTATTTAGGAAAACGCAAATCCATTTTACACATATAGCTTTTTCAAAGTTTATGCATTTGTCACATCAACCATCCTCTGTCAGAGAGGACATTTCTTCTTTAAAGCCATTCTTCCACAGTGCATCCTATGTCATGATTCTTACTTTTATTCAGGTCAAATTTTGTATTTTGATGTCCAAAATTTAAGACAGACTACTACATAAAATATTCATTGCCAAAACTTAGGTTTGAAACTCATAGCGAAGAATACTATTTTTTAATGAGTGGTAGCAAATACCCTTTACTTTTCTTCATTATCGTCTTATGGCCAGTGAGATAACTCAAGGGACTAAACTGCTTGCTTAGCCATTTTTGGGCAAGTGTAGACATTGCTTTGATCCCAGGTACCACATGCTGCACCAGCCCTGCCTCCAGGGTAGGCAGAGCCGGCCAGAGTTCTGTCGTGGTGGTGCATGACGGTAATCCTAACGCTGGGGACACTGAAAGCAGAAAAATCACCATCAGTCAGAGCTGTGTAGTGAGACCCTGCAACAACCAAATACATTTAAAAAATTATTGACTTAAATATTATAGCTATTTATATTGCCTCTACTTTGGTATATTAACATGTATGTCATGAACTGCATCAATAATGGGCACTAGTACATACTCTACATTTAATTACTGTTCGTGTCATCTTTCCAATTCTGAATTCAAAAATACATAACCTCTGATTCAAAAGCAATTTACTATTCATTTATTAGTGTTCATTGTGCTAACATTTAAATTAATGATTTAAATTTAAAACTGAACATTGAGATAATAGGCACATTTATGTTTGAATGCCTAATAATTACCTCTTTTTCTTCTATCTCTTTTTTCTTTTCTCTTGTCAGTTTTCTGTTTGTTGATACAAAGAATCATTACAATCGTGCCTGGTATGGACTTGTTGTCCGGGACATATATATTTGCAGTCCTCTTAGCATGCGTCGTATTTCAGTCTGGCGCCCAGGAGAAGAACTATACAGTCCGAGAAGAAATGCCAGAAAACGTCCTAATAGGTGACTTGTTGAAAGACCTCAACTTGTCGCTCATTCCTGACAAGTCCTTAACATCTCCTATGCAGTTCAAGCTAGTGTACAAGACTGGGGATGTGCCACTGATACGGATTGAAGAGGGTACTGGTGAGATCTTCACTACTGGTGCTCGCATCGATCGTGAGAAATTATGTGCTGGTATCTTGATTGATGCCCGTTGCTTTTACGAAGTGGAGGTTGCTGTTTTGCCAGATGAAATATTTAGACTGGTAAAGATTCGTTTTCTCATTGAAGACATAAATGATAATGCACCATTATTCCCGGCAACAGTTATCAACATATCAATTCCAGAGAACTCTGCTATAAACTCTCGGTATGCTCTCCCAGCGGCCATTGATCCTGACATAGGAATAAACGGAGTTCAAAACTACCAACTAATTAAGGTATGTATTTAAAGCATGTTGTTGAATAAATTATCTTATTTTACAAAGAACAGGCCAGAATCTCAGTGTGCTTCAAAGTTGGAGTAAATCATTAATACAAATTTTCAGTTTCTTCAATGTACAGAAGAAAAATTTCATCAATGTCATTTTTGTCATTACATGGAATTTATGGACTGTCATGTTTCTTCATAACCATAAAGGTTAGACAAACTTATCTTTGCTACCTACAAATCAATTGTATGCCCAATATTTTATTTTCAATCTATTTAGTCTTTAAAGTGCTACAAACTTCTCTGAAACAAGAAAATATAAGCATTAAGAATAAATCCACAAAACTGTCAGTTTTGCTTAGTGATTATTTTATGTAGAAAGCCTTATCTGGCCACTTGAAATGATGTTGAATAAATTTATCTGAGAGATGAATATCACATTTTTACCACTATGCAAGTATTTCTGAATATACATAGATTAGTAAAATTTGTTTTGTTTCATTTTTGAAAGTACACAGTACTCATTTTGTGTGAAACAATGAAAAGTAAACCAAAATTAGGCCTTTTAGTGGAGAAGAAACTTTCACCTTCACTTGCATTGAAGCTTAAGGTTGGGAAGACAAAGAGTTAAATAGATGGAATGTTTGATCATTGTCCAGATATATCTAACGTGACCATCTTTACCAGGTGAATAAGCAATTCTTTTTAATTTCTTATAAAGGTATGTAGACTAATAGAAAACATAGATTTGGGTATGTGAAATAGTACAATGAAATTGAGTGAGCAGATTTTATATGATATTTGCAAGAGATTTTATATAAGATGCAAAACATTTATTAAATATTTTCTGACTAGCCACTACAAGACAATGATTGATGGTATGAATAAAATTTAAAGGTATTAAAAGAAGTTAAGTATATCTGAACATTTTAGTCTGAAAGATGTATAATATGGGAAACCTCAACTGATGTTGATATGCTATAAAGACATACTTATCCATGAATATATTAAAAAATAGAACCCTACAAATCACTTTAGTGAAATATAGTTATGTTAGAGTATATAAAGTTAGAATAGAAACAATTTAATGATTTGTGACTAAATATTTTAGATGAAGTCACTACAGTTGTGTTTGCTTTACATATGAAGTGTAAAATATATTAAAGTATTGAAAGCTATTAAGCATGATTATCTGCTTACCTTTTTTAAAACATGCTACTTCCTACTTGATTATTGTCACATAATTTCATTTCAAGACATTAATGATGGAATAAGTAGTACAATAGAAAATTTGGGAAGAACTTTCTTTAAGTAGAGGGTAGTGATACCTGTGTGAAATGCTTTTAGCCATGGTTTCAAAAAACACTTGAGTACTGATAGAAATGAGAAGCTTCTTACTTTATAAATTGTGTAACAGAGAACACACTATTTCTACAGCAGCAATATCCAATATAAATTTCTGCATAGTTAGACATTCTATAATTTGTAATATTGAAAATAGTAGCAACTAAATACATATGCCAATTGAGTACTTGAAGCATAAATAGTAGTACTATGGAACTGAAAATTTAATTTTAATATTAGTACCTACTAGTAGTTGCTATCATATAGGACAGCAGAGCTTTCACAAAAAGAGTTCATTTGGAAAATAAAACAAATAAGTAAAATTAAACTGACTCTTTAAAAATGTAAATCAGGAATTAGGAATAGGGTATTTTACTCAACATTCTGATATATATGTTGTATTAAAATGCAGTATTTTACTCAAGAAATAATTTCCTCATTTTTCCCTCCAGACATATTAATGAACTTCCAAGAAATACCTGACTTGTCTTCAATGCTCATTAATAAATTCAAATAAAACAAATTTATGGCATAATTTCAGCTTTGTTGAAATGTGCTTTCATTTGACCTTCTTTGAAAGATTGTCTAAAAATGACAAAGAAGCTCATTGGAACCTTTTAGATAAGTTCTAAAAATAAAAAATGATTTAATTATTTTTCTTTGCTTTAGAATGTGTGGTAAGTTAAGTATATAGCATGCCTAAATTGCAGGGCATTTGGATGGCCCTGTGGACAAACCCTGTTTGGATCCTTTGTCAAAAATAGTGACAATGAAATGCAGAGTAAATCCCGAAGCAAACAGAGGCCATGATATGGATGTCATTAATAGTACACCCTCTGACTTTCAAAAATGCCCTGTCCTGAAAGCTGCATGTGTGCAAGTAGGGAGGAGAAAAAAATAACATGTTTCAACTCACCCATAAACTTCAGTAAATTTTATATTTTGAAAATATATAGGTTAATTGTAGTAATTTCTTAAAAAAAACTTCTGTCTTGCAGAACAGAATGAGAATTTAATTAATATTGAATTTCTATACTTTTAGAATAGCAAAGACTAAAATCTGTTTGTCCTAAATAGAGTAATTTAAACTACATAGGAAAAGTTCCAGCAGCGAAGGGAGGAGTGTAACACAAACAATTTAGGAAAATTAGGTCAATTCATAGATGAAGCATTCTTGATGCTGAGAATTTTATGTTAACTACTAAATGAAAGGCAATTGTAGAATAGATTTTTTACATTATACAAAACGTATATATTACAAAATATTTTGACTTATGAATATGCATTTCAAAAACTTTGACTAATACATCTTATCTTAATTTAGATTATACATGTTTTTTCTTAAAGTATTGCTTGGCTTAAAGAGTGTTGTTGTCTTTCCACTTTTAAATACATGAAAATGAGTTTCATATTTTTCATATGATCAAAACAAGTTAAGTGATAGATTGAAACTTAAAATTGGGGCCAGGGAGATAGGTCTGTAGAATAAGCACTTGCCTGGCAAGCATAACATCTGAGTTCTAATCCCAGTACCACAAAAGCAAAGAAAAGAAAAGAAAGAAAGAAAGAAAGAAAGAAAGAAAGAAAGAAAGAAAGAAAGGAAGGAAGGAAGGAAGGAAGGAAGAAAGAAAGAAAGAAGAAAAGAAAAAAAAGAAACAAAGTTGTTATTCTTAGATTTGATAACCAAGTAGGCAAACAGATAATCTTGAAGAAGGGGGTCACAGGAAGTTTGATATGAAAACGAAAGTGTGAATGAAGAAAAGAAGGTGAAACTATGTGATGAGCTAAATAATTACTTTGTTATTTTGCTTGATAAAAAAGTACATTAAAGTAAAATTTGCCTGTCTGACTTTGTAAAGTTAATTTTTTTTCTTTTCTTTTTTTTTTTTTTTTTGGCATTTTAGGGAAGGGCCTACAGGGTGTTCAGAGTCTCACTACTAGATCGAACTCATAGTCATCCACCTGTTTACAGCCTCCCAAGAGCTGAGATTACAGGCGAGCGCCAACACGTCCAGTCTCAATTTCCATTTCAGCGGCCCCTGGGGTCGGGACCTTCACCACAGGCCCAGGAATTGAACTCCTGCCCCTGAGCATGCTTGCAGGCACTTTAATTCACTGAGATATTTGGCCAGCCCTTTTCTTTTTTTTAATATGTTAATTTCTAAAGAAAAAAATGATTCATCAGGGTGGCAAGATAGCTCAGCGATCTAAAATCACCTGCTTAGATGAGTTTAGGCAGGCTCAGGGGACTGCGGTTTGATAACTGGAACTGCATGCAGCACCAGCCTCGCCCTGAGGGTAGCCTGAGGCCCTGTCTCCCAAAAAAAGATTTATCTATAAAAATGTTATAATTGCCACTTATTTTAAAAAATCAGATAGGAAACTTCTTCTTTCTCTATTTCAAGGAGTGTTATTGTGCTAAGAGAATTCCCTTTGGTACTCTAAATTAATTTGTGTCCACATAACACACCTACTTAAGTGTGTACATATACGCATACCCACATATATCATACCAGATATATTAGTATACAAAAGAAGTCAAGAGTAGGAAAGTACAGTATCTCTGCATTTCTTTAATTTTTAAATTTTTACCTCATACCTTGCAGGCCCCTGCCCCAGGGTGCTCTGAGACCACGACCAACTAAGTCCAGGCAAGGTGGTTCATGCCTGTAATCCCAGCACTGGGGAGGCTGAAAACAGTACGATCACTACAATTCCGAGCTACTTAGTGAGACCCTGTACCAAATATATAAATGAAAAAAATAATAATTTTTTTTCCAATGGCTGCTCATTTATAAAGCTATTTTTTATTTTCTAGGTTAAATTAACAGGGAAGCCAACAATTTCACAAACAGACATATCTGTCAAGCATATAGGCTGACCCATGATATGTAGATAAACTGCACTGATCTTATTCTACATATAGCTGGATCACAAATGAAATGAATTTGCATACTGATATTAGAGATGTGTTCATTTCTTAGTTCAGAGTTCCATCTTACCTAGCAGGTTATCAGCAGTAAAATTCCTAAAGAAACCCCATGGCAACCTGCTGACCAACTTCCTTAAGGGAGAAACAAGAGAGCTTAATCTTGACATTTTATACTGATAGTGCATAAAGATCAATCTTTTCCCAGATCAGAGATCACACCGTAAGCTATTTCCATAAGGCATTCTGATCTTTCCTATGAACTTCATGAGATAATTTAACCTGAGCTGGAGTCTTTATAAATAATCAAGGTTTTCAGATGCTTATTTCCTTTTCAATTAGGCATCTTCTTCACTGATTAAAGCCATACTTAAAATTATGAAACTAAAGATACAGTAAGATATTTTAAAATCTGGAGTGAGGAAATTCAAATTGTGAACACCTCTCAAATTATTGTTGAATCAAATTACTGAAAATAAGACATGAAATAATACATTCTGGAGATAAAAGCAAGCAAACGTTATTATTCTGAAAAAAAATGGTGTTTTAACCATAACTCAAATAGATATGTAATATTAGGAGACTGGAGTAAAGATTTTTATAGGCAGAGCATAAAACAATGTCTGTAACTGTTTAGAAAATTTACCTACCCTACTTGCCGCCAAGAAACTCAGAAGAGTTTGAAAACACTTTTCCTCATTTTTAAAAACTATAAAAGAAAGTTTTACTTAGCAGATAATATGTTCACATTTACAATTGCTTGAATTTATAGTCTCTAAACTCTATAATGTGCCCTATAACATTTTTGAAAGCAAAACCACCCAAATGCTCGTGATGATTCCTAGCTTATCAAAGTGCACCTCCAATGCAGAAAAAAGACAACATAAATTTCAATATTTTCATAAATAAATTTTTTTATTGGTGCTATCCACTCATATCAAAATGAGAATGTGTTGCTAAAAGAATTTAGAGTCCTGGATGTTATTCACTGGTTAGTATTTAGTGCTTAACTTCTGTAAGCTTAATATACTTCCTAATAAATAATCCCTTTTGGATATGTGGACTATTTTACATAGCTCAATTCTAGATCTTATAAGTTGAGCTTCTGAAGAACAAATATCTTTCCACATCTGAATATTTATCCATACCATACCAATTAACTAAATATTACCAACTATAAGATACATGATTAAATTTTCTTATTAGGTATAGGCCTAATTTGTTACTTCATTGACCATGAGATTTAAATAATAATAAGTTTGATGACTTATTTTATTTCTGCCAAAAAAACTTGAAACTTAAAATCAAAACATTTTTAAACAAGATGCAATTGTATGATATAGAACTCTTTAATTAGAATAACAAGTTTAATTCAACAGATCTTGTTGGCTTTCATAATTCTGATCCATGCTAATGAAATATAATAAAAATCCTAATGGAGGTAATTAACTTGGAGTAAGTTATTATTGTTATCTACAAAAGTTTATATTGACCACAATGACACACTTCTTTCAAGTATTCCTTTTGCTGAACTTAAGTATGATTTTAAATATTAGATAAATCAATAGGTAAACATTTTTATAACTCAGTTTATTATACTTTACACCAGATGATAAAGTCAATATGGTCATTATGGGAGAAATTTTCTGGTAATATTTAGTTTGTGCATACATGTAGAAATTAACAAAGGAAGGAAAAGAGTGAAAGCAATTTAATTATACATAATACCATTACACAGAACATTTAACATATTCTTCATTCTTTTAATTTTATATACAGAAATTGTGACTTCACAACTTTATTAAGCAAAAACATCACAACTGCTTTGCCCTCAAAATGTTAAATAATTATGGGAGATCTAAGTACACCAAAAATGTACATAAACACATACACATGTAAACATAGATACATATTTTATCAATTAAAAATTACACAAATGGTGCTGCTTTTATATTTTTCTTGTGCTTTGCAATATAAAACATGATTCTGGATGGCAAACCAAAAGAAATATATTATTCAGTTATTTTCATTTTTATTTTTTTCCATAGTTTTATTGAGGATTAAATAGCAATGAGATAGTTTCAAATCAAATTGTAGGACAGTTTGAATAATTAACACATTGCATACATTCTTCCTAGTGGTTAATTGCTGTACAAGATGCGGACATGTTATCCTATTTACAAACACCATTAGAACAAATCCCTCTATTCATTAAGAGAATGTAACTATATATCTATCCTAACCACTTTGAATACACAGATACAAAATGCACATTCATCTGTATCCCCTTTTTTGATAAGTTCCATTATTTGAATATTATAGGTGTATAAACTCAGCAAAATATTCAAAAAGAGTCCAGTAGCCCATAACAGTATTCGATCTTCTGCTTGATTGGCAATGTCAGAATTGTTGACGTGGGTCCCCTACAGCTCAACCGAGCAGCATGGCTTTACTTCTTATATTTCATTTTTATACTTTTCTGCTGGATGGTTAAGACCAAGGTAAAGCAGGACCTATGCAACAAGAATTGTAGCTTTTGTGTCTGATTCAGTTTTTAATAATTTGGAAGAATTTCTAATGGATTTATATATTAATTGCTATTTGTACACACACCTACATATTTAGATAAACAAAGGAAACAAGTATGTATTTATATAATATAAAAAGACCTATTAGAGAAAGTGTGAACTTTGCTTCATTAAACAACACAAATTTAAGTTGATTATTGGGAAGTGTTTTGGATTATCTAACTTAATTAACATTTGCATGTGAGATCTCACTTAATCAGATTTTATGTAGCATACTGTGAAGAGCAGATCTCAACCTTAGGTTATTTTATTTATTTATTTATTTATTTATTTTTATTTATTTATTTTTTTGTGGAACCGGGGATTGAACTCAGGTCCTTGTGCTTGCCAGGGAAGCACTTATTCCACTGAGCCATCTCTCCAGCCCCCTTAGGTTATTTTAACACAGAATTGTGTTTTCGTATTTTCCATTATAATGAAGTAAAAATATAAATAATGGAAATCTGTTGGGTTAAATTTGTCTTAATTTTATCACTGAAATACTAATATCTTAGTCTAATTTCAATCAATAAAATTTACCACATTTAATCACTGCCCAAAATAAAAGTGTGAACAACAGTCTCTGTCTCCAAGAAGATTAAAAATAAGCATTATAATATGCTTTACGCTAATTAGAGTAAGGAAAACATGTTTTTATTTTGTTAAAAGGAAACAATTTGAATTATTCATGGAACCACTAGAAGCATAGAATTATTTTAAGTCTTTATAATCCCAGAAAAATTAAACTTTATAAATTTCCACAAGGACCATCAACAATTTGTGATGTTTTATTTTTTCTATAAATCTTAATTTATATGAGTGATACTTTTTGCCAGCACTTATCTGGAAAATCATTTTAATTTTTAAAAAATTTTTCTTCCTTTCTGTCTGTCTTCTTTTGTTTTTGTATTGCAGTACTGGGGATTGAACTCAGACCCATGCGCTTGCCAGGCAAGAGCTTATTCTACTAAGCTATCTCCCCAGACCCCTAGAAAATCATTTTGAGACTAGAAATAAAACTTTTTTTGAAGATAATAGTCATCTGTGTAGTGGTAGTAGTGATTATGTAAGATTTTCTATTTTCTCTTTATTGTATCTGTACATTCATTTCTCTACTATATGACAAGGAAAACTAAAATTATCTAAGAAGCTGACATATTAGAAGAATTAATGAAAAAAGAAAACTATTCCATAAATATTTTTGAGTATCTTGAATAAAAGTTATATAAAAATGTTGTATTCAGAATTCAGGAGTGTAAAATTATACTTTCTCAACTTTTTAAAGAACTTATGTTTTATACTCTATAAAAAGATTATTTTATAACCTAAATTTAATATTTCATACATATTTTGTCTGTTATGTAGAAAAGTATTACAGCAATATTCTATTTCTCAAACAATGCCCCTGTATCCACATTTGTTTCTGGACCTAGTTCAATTTAATAAGTTGTCTACTTACCTTCTTTAGCTTATCACTTGAAGCAAATGACTTGTCTTTATTTGTCAGTACTTACTCCTATGCATTCACGTGACAGTAAAATTACAAGATACGATTATTTTCTCTTTTCCTGTTTGTACCATGTGGAATTTCTGCATCTACATTTCATTAATATGTCATTTTTTAAAAAATATATTTTTCTCTTCTTTCTTAT
Organism: Octodon degus; assembly: GCF_000260255.1. NCBI lineage: Eukaryota > Metazoa > Chordata > Mammalia > Rodentia > Octodontidae > Octodon > Octodon degus. The sequence goes on from NW_004524679.1 coordinate 10,054,603, forward strand.
GTGTGGGATTTTGATGCGTTTTGCTTTTTCTACTCCTTTCCTTAAAGTTAATCATCATCATCTTTTTGCAGTCAATTTTATGGAAAAGAAATGCCCAAATTTATTTGAATATAGTTGGACAAGTGAAACATTAATAAAAAATAACTAGCCTGAAATTTAAAGACAAATAAACAAGGAAAAATTTTTATTATTAGTGAATATAGGGCTGGCCACATAACTCAGTGAATTAAAGAGCCTGCAAGCAGGTGCAGGGGCGGGGATGGGCTGGGGGTTCAATCCCTGGGCCTGCTGTGCCAGCCCCACCCCCAGGGTGGTCTGCGACAGGAATTGAGACTGGGCGTGGTGGTGTGCGCCTGTATTCCCAGCTCCTGGGATCACTCCTAGTCCAATCTAATAGTGAGAACATGAGCACCCTGCAGAACTTTCCCTAAAATATGAATTTTTAAAAAAGGATATAATGAATGGTTAAAAGAACAAATTTGCACATTAAAGTCTTAACATTTCCAGAATTGTTCATAAGTGCAGCCCAGGTCCAACAACTCTGTTGTGATGTCATACAAATTCTTGGCTGTGAGCCCTGATAAAATTCAAACACAGAGTTAAATATTTGCAATACACAGTGACAAAAATGTAAACTTTCCCACTCGACAAAGGGAAAATGGAGAGACAGAAAAGGATGGAATCAAAGCAAAACCAAAACCACACAGGAGAAAACATTAAATAAATTTGTTCCCTGTTTACTACTCAAGGAAAGGTATGGGAGGTATGAGCTTAAAATTATTTGGAAAGCCCTGACCTTATGACATTGACAGTTGTAGCCCATGTGGCCTATCTCAGAATGGTTCTGTTATTACTTGTGGATTTCCCCTACAGAGATTTCATGCTCTTGGTATCTGGAAATTCCTGGGGTTTCCAATGTATATTCATCTTCATTCTCACAGTGTAGGCACTGCCCTCTCAAGGTCAGACTGCATGTCCATACACGCCTTTTCTGAAATCTGAGCAGCAGCTTCATTACCCCATAAATCTTGCATTCTCCATGCCTAAACAAGCTGCACCAAATGGGTGATTTCAAGATCTTCCAAAAACTTGACCAGTGACCAGGGTCTCTTGAATTATAGTTGCAAATATGTCTTAATGTCTGCGTGGCTGAGCACCATAAAATGAATCCCAGGAACCAATCATCTAAGTGACCCAACTCCAGAAGGCATTCTAAGACTCTCTTCCAAAAATAAAACCTTACAGTTGTGTTCTTTGAGATTATAAAGGTGGGGTTTGACTAATTTCTCAGATGCCTTCAAGCCATCTGTCCTATTGTCTTAATGCAAAGTACTACCTTTATTCAATTTTTATTTTTTCAGTACATGCTTGCAGCATATAATGACTACATATCTCCTGGAGACTTTATATGAAACATATCTCAATTCTTTATCTACATTGCCCTCCAGAATAACTCTCTGTCTCTCTCTGTCTCTCTCTGTCTCTCTCTGTCTCTCTCTGTCTCTCTGTCTCTGTCTCTGTCTCTGTCTCTGTCTCTCTCTCTCTCTCTCTCATATGCAGTAAAATGCAACCTACTTATTTCCTACTATCTTATTTTTATTTGTTCTTTTATTTTGGGTTTCTTATAACACAGAAACTATGCAGTATTTAAACTTATGTGGCTGATTTATTTCATTCAATATTATATCAAGGTATATCCTTTTTCCCACAAATGACACATGGTGACCATTCTTTACAGCAGAGTAGTACTTCATGTGTCTAAAGATCACATGTTTTAGATACAAAATACACCTTTTTTAATATGTATCATTTTGTCCAACACACTACCCTTTTTCCAGTGTTGCAGTCTTTCTAGAGCAACTGCAAATTTTTCATATCTGCTTCTTGCTCATTATTTTCTCTGTAGATGTCACTAAATGTAGCCAGCAGTATCCCTTCCACACTCTGAACACTGAGCTGCTTTGAAATTTTCTTTCCCATGTTAAAAGTTCTACCATACTTAATCTTAAATATTTGCCCCTAAAACTTCAGCATATAGGCAAAATAAAGACAAATTTTCTGCTAACACAGCCTCTAGTTCAATTGCTAATAAAGAACTTCCCAACTGAAACCAGAGCCTGATCCTTACTCTCTGCATTCGTCTCAGCAATCTGGTCTTTTTTTTTTATTTTTTAATTAATTTTATTGAGAAACAAATAGCAATGAGACAGTTTCAAAACCAGTTAATAGGACAGTTTCAATAATTAACACTTTGCGTATTGTTGTCTTCATAGTGAATATTCATAGTACAAGATGCAGACATGATATTCTGTTCAAACAATATTAGTACAAATCTTTCTTCTCATTGAATTAAGAGAAAGTAGCTGTGTATCTATAATAACTATTTTGTATATATGGATACAATTTGTATCCCCTTTTTTTGTTTAGCTTTGTCAGAGATGGGTATTCCATTGCCATTTAAATACTGTAAGTGCGTGAATTCAGCAAAATAATACAATACACTCCAGTAGTCCGTAATAGTTCTTTACTCTGACCAGAACCTCCTATCAAACTTAGTTTACGGCATCATCAGATTTTTGTAGCCAATATCTCAGAACTTTTCCAAACTCCTCATATAAGCCAATTCTAAAAGATTCTGTATCACATGAACAGGTGCAATCATAACAATGACACCAGTTCGGTGGCTTCAATCTTTTTATTAGTCAACTTTTTTTTTTTTTTTTTTCAAATACCCAACCCCTGAAATTAAAAGATGAAAGTTTTGTTTTGGCTCACAGCTTCCATAAATTCAGCTCATTGCTGACTATAGCATGCATGTGACTGCCATTGAAATTATGTTTTAATTATAAAGCACTAGTTCCGTGAGATAACAATTTCTTAAATTTTGATAGCACTGGTCTATAAATGTATAACAAGTCCTATCAATGATACTAGATTGTGAAATATTTAAAATCTCTGAATTTTATGTGATAAAGTCATTTTTCTCTGGTCCAAGTTATATTTATGACGTGGTAAACTTCTCAGAAATAGAAGAAAAACAATTAATATGAAGTTAAACAACAAAATAATTAGAAATTTGCTTTTTACATCCCCCATATTCTAAAATAAAGTATGCATTCCTAAGACATTAGATTATTATGCTGACTGGACTTTATAATATAACTTGTATATAAATTGATTTTTATTATCAAAATACTGACCCAAATTTGTAGCCATTGTTATTAACTAGATACTTGAATATAATTTAATTACTTTTATTAGGCACTCAGCCACCCTGTTTAAAATATCCCTAAGAATTGAGGACAAACTTAAAAGAAAAGATTTTTGCAGTGTGTTCAATAATTCATTTAAGTGCTTATTTTATGAATAATGTGGTATCAAATATATAAATTATTCTAATAGGTATAGCAGATGATTAAAATACAACTCTTTATCATCCCCTGCATCCATATATAAAATATGCTTACATCAAATGAAAATTTGTCTTAGAAAATGATTAGGTGTACTAGAACAGGATATGGACACTTGAAAACACTGAGAATGGGAAAACAATGCCAAATAATAGAACTTTTGTTTTGTTTTTTTAAATTTTTTTTTATTTATTTGAGAGAGAGAGAGAGAGAGAGAGAGAGAGAGAGAGAGAGAGAGAGAGAGTGTGTGTGGTGTGTGTGCGTGGCCAGCTCAGCCCACCAGGGGGCGGGGCTGGCTGGCATGTGGTGCTGGGGGATTGAACCGCGGTCCCTGATGCCTTGCTAAGCTTGTTCTAAGTAGGTGCTTTAGACCACTGAGCCATCTCTCCAGCCCCAATAATAGAACTTTTGAAATATACTTTATTAGAAATTTTAAGGGGAAATTCATATTTCATTAATTAAACAATGGTTTTTCCAATATTTTGTTATATATTGTTATATATATTATATATAATCACATTTAATGTTGGATTTAACAAAATCTACGTATGAAGTGTTATCATATGACAAATTGAATATTTATATCAAGTCAAATATGAATAACTTCTGTCAATCTACCTTCCAATCTTAAACATAAAGTATAGTAGAAAATTGTTATCTATGGGTGGACATTTCAATGTGTGTTATGGACAATTGAATCTCTAGTAAGAAAGATTGATTTTTTACTTTCAGGAAAGCATTTCTCTATTCTCACGTCATGATACTATAAAAGTTATTAATAAGTCTAAAATAGTAAACTAAGAAAATCTCTATGATTTTGATAAGATAGATAAGAAGTGATGGATATTACCATCATCTAGAGTTAAACAATTTAAGACTAATTGAAAATTCTGAATATCACTGGAGCATAAAATTTAATATTTTTGTGTAATGAACTAGTATGGCCATCACATTAAAACAGCATTTATTAATCATTTTGTCAATAGATTTAATTATCATAAAAGTTTTTAACTGGGTTTTATAATATTTTATAATATTGTGGCACATAAAAAATTAACTATTTATCTTTATTCATTTCTTTCTAAATGTCTATTTTTTAGTCATTTGAAAATGCACATGCTTCCATAAGCAACCTATGCCCAGACTGGTTTAACTTATTTCTGAGTCAGTAAAGAGCTGATAAGTTGGTTGTAAAAGTTTTCCATATTTCTTTGACATGTATTTGTTGGATGCTACACCACAAAAATACTGGTTTGGGATTCCAAGGCATCATATTGATTAACTTTGGAAAAACTGCACAAGTAGTAATGATACTTTTATTTTTTTGAGGGGAAGTTACTATCTGGAGGGTTGGGGGAGATGTGCTACTAAACCTAGAGCCTTTTCAGTGATCTACATCTTCAGTTCTATGTTTCTGCTTTTTATTTTGAGTTAGCACCTTGGTAAATTGTTAGGCTGCTCAGGCTGGGCTCAAACCTATGATACTCCTGCCTCAACTTTCCAGCATGCTGACATTACAACCATTTTGAAGAGATCAGAAAAGAAACTTTTTTGATCCTACCTCAGTACTCTAAAACTAGGAAACTTAGCTTGTTGTTTGCTTTAAATTTACTCTGCTTTTTTCTGAATAGTAATAGTTATGTGTTAACTAACTCTAACTGAGAACTCTTCACATTACAAGGTTCTCTTTGAGCATCAAAAAAGCCTCCTTTTTGAGAGGTAATTATAGATTAGTGGAAAAATCAGTCAACTTACAGAAGTCTTAGTTTTCAAATCTGGCTCTTCCGTAAACTGTAATCACAGAGAGGTCATATAACTGCTCTGGTCTCAGTATATCCATTTTTGAAAGAGGGAAGTTAGTTTAAATGATCTCTAGAGTCCACTGTATTATTTATGTTCAGGAATTCAAGATATACAGGGCTGGAGAGATACCTCATTAGAATAAGTGCTTGCCTGGCAAGTTCAGGGTCCTGAGTTTAATCCCGGGTACCAGAAAAAAAAAATCAAAAAGGAATTCAAGACATGATCTTTGTTCTCTTATAAATTCATTCATTTTGCTTAAACACAAAGAATAGCTGCTGAAAATAGCTGACTAGATATATTTAAGTGAGACACTTCCTTTGTCTTGCTTGAGTTTTCAATTGAAAACAGTGATAAAAAAAAAACCAAAGTAGATGTTCTTAAAAAGAAAGCATTTTCCAATTAAACATAAAATGCTAAAATCTCTGAGTCAAGTTTAATTTATATTTTTTATTTTATGTTCTTTTCACAATTTTTTATTAATTTAAATGAGAAAGAAATAGCAATGAGACAGTTTCAAAACAGGTTATTAGGACAGTTACAATGATTAATAGATTGCATATTGTTGTCTTTGTAGTAGTTATTCAGAATACAAAATGCAGACATGATCTCTTCTCTAAACATTTATTTAATTTATTTATTATTGTATTTAGTACAGGGTCTACAGGGTCTAACTACACAGATAAAACTGGTAATGATTCTCCTGTTTTTCAGTCTCCCAAGTGCTAGAATTACAGGTGTGAGCTGCTATGCCCAGTCTCAATCGCCCTCTCAGTGCACCCAGGGAGCAAGGCCGGCATGCCATGCTGGGGATCGAACCCCAGTCCCTGCATCTGTCTAAGTAGGTGCTTTAATCCCCTGAGCTATCTGGCTGGCCCTCAATTTATATTTTAAGCATTTACATGTGTTAGATAATTTTTGAGGCCCAAGAAACGTAGAAATCCTGAAAATTACAGAAACTTAACATAGAATAAGTCAGAAACAGAAAGAAAGAGTAACCATTTTCATCCATGAAAACTAGTAGAATGGATGAAATTATGGCTTTTGTCTCTTTTTTATACCTCATATTTAATTATTTGTTTAAAAGTTCTTTCTTTTTTCCTCAAAGACAAAATCCACCTCAAAACGAAATAAAGAATATTGTAGATTTTAAAATGAAAAAAAAATGAGAAATGTATTTGTTTCACTTTTTTATTTTATGGAACTAAGGTAAAACAAAATCTCATAAGTTGATAGGAAAATAAAAAATAGATAATATGTTACCTATTAATATTTTTAGTTACTCAGACTACAAATATGGGCATACAATTATTCCAATAAATATAACCTCAAACCTTCCCTCATATAAACTAGAGAAACTAATAATGTAACTAGCTTGCATTTTTTCTCTTTTCACCTGCATTCTTTCCCTTTTCTCTTTCCCCCATCCTCGTTCCTTTTTCTTTTGTAACAATTTTTCCCATTTCACAATATATATTGCATATTTTAGACCTTATTTGCTCTTTAAATATCTCACATGGATGAGGCAATATAATGTTTGAACATGTGAGCCATATTTAATTCACTAATGAATATAGTCATACATGGCATTCATTTTTCCACAAATGTGAAGCTTACCATTCTTTATGGATGAATAATATTCCTTGTATTAAAAAAACCATATTTTTATCCATTCCTCAATTGATGAGCATTTGTGTTATTTTCAAAATTTACCTACTATATATTGTGCTGTCATAAATATTGGTGCCCATTTATTGCTGTGGTATAAAGTTTTCAATTCTTCTGGCAAGATAAGAGAAGGGGAACAGCTGGGTTGAATGGTACCTCTAAGCCTAACTTTGGAAAAATCTCCATACTGACTTCTGTAGTGATTACACGAATATGCACTCACACCAACAGTGGAGAAAGAGTCATTATTTGCCACAGCCTGTCCAACATTTGTTATTTGTTTATTTCCTGATGACAGGCATTCCTTGTAGGGTGAGATGGAATCTTAGTGTTATTTTAATTTGAAACTCTTGAATGATGATGGATGATGACAAATTTCTTTCATTTATTAGCTTGTCATTCTAGTGTATTTCTTCATCGGAGAAGTGTTTATTTATGCCAGATGCCCATGTTTTACTGTGTCTTTGAATTTGGGGGATCTATTTTTTTAATTATTTATATGTTCTAAATAGAATTTTTAGAATTGTCCTTTATCTGATGGACAATTGACTAGTGTTTTCATGATATGTGGGTCTTCTTTTCATTCTAATTGTGATTTCTTTTGATGTGCAGAAATTTTTCAAAAAGTTGAGATCACAGTTGTTGAGTCTTGAAATATTGCCCATGCAATTTGTGTTTTATTCATGAAATCTCTGCGTACACATATGATTTCAATAATTCTACTTACTCTCTCTTCTAGGAGATTGAGTGATTGTTTTTGTTTTTAGATCTTTGTTACATTTAGACTTTAGGACATGGTGATAGATGTGTATCCAGTTTTATTCTATGTCATAGAGAGAACCAATTTTCAAATGTATGTCTTTCTTCCAGTGAACTATGGTTAAAGTTTTGAGAAGTATACAGAGTAGGAGGCATGGTTTGGATATCCTTGCTTTATACTAAGGCTGCTGAATATATGCTGTAGTTGTGTATGCATCTTCTAATCTGTTCCACTGATCTTCAGGTCTGTTTTTTACCTGTACTATGGTTATTTTATCATAGTAGCTTTGTAGTATAATTTCATGTCAGGGATTGTGATGTGTCCTGCTTTGTTTTTGTTGCCCAGAATTACTTTCACTATTTTTTGTCTCTTTAGGTTCTATATGAGTGTTACGAATGTTTTCTCTAGTTCTGTGAGGTATTGTAATGATATTTTGATTGTAATTGCATTAAGTCTATATGAGTTTTGAGATTATGGCCATTTTCACCATGCTCGTACCTTCTATTCAAAAGCAAGGGACACCTTTCCATTTTCTGATATCCTCTTTGATCTCTTTTTTTTACATACTATAATTTTCAATATATAGACCATTTACTTCTTTTGTTATTTTGATATCTACATATTTCTTTTTTTGAATGCCAATTTGAACTGTGTGCTTTCTATGATTTATGCATATTAAGTTTGTTTTTTATACAGGAATGTTATTGAATTTTAAGTATTAACATTTTATCCGACTATACTACTAATTTTTTTATTAAATATAGAAGTCTTTTGTAATACTTTTTAGAGTCTTTTATGTAGAATATCATGACATTTGTGAGTCACTGTAACTTCAGTTCGTTTTTTCTTTCTTTCTTTTGTTTTTTTCTTTTTCTTTCTTTCTTTTTTTTTTTTTGGAACCGAGGATTGAACTCAGGCCCTTGTTCTTGCCAGGGAAGCGCTTATTCCACTGAGCCATCTCCCTGGCTTCACTTCTTTCTTCCTTATTCTTATTTTATTTATTTGGCTCTCATGTCTAAATGAAATGATTAAAGTTTCCAGAATTGTATAGAGTAGGTAGCATGATATGGATATCTTTATCTTATACCTGATTTTGGAATGAAAGCTTTCAGTTTTTATCCACTTTAGAATAATGTTGGCTGTTGGATTGTCATAGATGTCTTATCATTTCAAGGTAAAGTCCATCTATTCTGATATTCTATAGAGTTTTTATCATGAATGAGTGTTGGACTTTATCAAAAGCTTTTTCTGTATCTTTTGAGATGGTCATGAGATTTATATCTTTGGATCTGTTGATATGGTGTATTATGTGTATTGATTTGCATAATATTGAACCGTCACTTCATTCCGTGGATGAATAAAACTTAGTCATGGTGTATTATCTTCATGATGATTTGCTGAATTCTGTTTGCTATCATCTTACAGAGGATTTTTACATCTATGTTGAATAGGGAGATTGGCCTATAGTTCTCTTTTTTGGTTGGATCTTTCTCTGGATTTGGTACCAAGGTAAAACTTCTTTTGAGGAATTAAGCAGAGAATGTTGCTTTCCTTTCAGTTTCTTCAAAGATTTTGAGGTATATTGGAAGTAAATCTCTAAATTTCTTGTAGAATTCAACAGTGAATTTATATGGACTTGAGCTTTTTTGCTAGAAAGTTTTTAGATTTTCATTCTCTTTAACAAATATTTGTCTATTGAGAATCTTCATTTCTTCTTGACTCAGCTTTGGTAATTCATATATTCCAATGGATCTGTCTATTTCTTCTGTGTTTCCCATCCTATAGGAGTAAAGATTTTCAAGTTGATACTGATATGAATTTCCACAATATCTATCGTGATTTCTCCTTTATTTTTTCTCTTTGCATGAAGTTGAGTCTTTAATCTTCCCCTCTGCCTTTTTTTTTGTGGGAGATAAGTTTGGCTGAGAGTTTATCAGGTTTTTTTATGCTTTCAAAGGGTCAACTCTTTGATTCATTCTTTGTATTGTTTTTAAAATCTCAGTTGTGTTAATTTCAACTTTGATCTTTATAACTTCCTCCCTTTGCATGGGCTTTGTGCTTGACTTGCTCGGCTTTCTCTAAAAGTTTGAGGTATAATATTATACTGTATACATGTGCTCTTTTACCTTTCCTGATTGAATAATTCAGTGCTATACATTTCCCTCTTACAACTGCTTCCACTGTGTCCCAAAATTCTAGTATGTGCATTTTTAATTGTAAATATTTAATATCTATAGTTTCATCTGTGATCCACTGGGTTGTACAGGAGAGTTATTTATTTCCCATGTGGCTATGGAGTTTTTCTAGTTACTTTTGCCATTAACTTCCAATTTCATTGGTTTGTGTTGAGATAATATGCATGGCATGATTTCAGTTCCTTTGCATTTAACTTAGTATTTCTATGGGCTAATATATGGTCTATATACAGATGAGAAGAATGTTTCCTGATGATCTTGCTTAGAACACTCTGTTGACATCTACTAAGTCCATTTGTTCACAGGTTTGGTTCAGTTTTGATTTTGTTTTGCTAATTTTTGTCTAGTTTATCTTTATAAAAATGGGGAATTAATTTTCCTCTTTATAATTGTTTTATTGTTTACTTGATTTTTCATGGCAAATAATATTGGTCTTACTTAGTTGAGTGATCCCATATTTGGTGCACACGTATTTATGTTTGCTATTTTTCTCTTTTTCCCACTAAATAATGATATAGTGACCTTCTTTGTCTTTTGATCATTCTTCATTTGAAGTTCACATTGTCTGCAAACAATATCTAGCCCTTTTTTGTACTTTGTTTAGGATAGAAACAAATAAATATTGTTTCTATCCCTGAACTTCTGGTGTAGGATTATTTTATTTATTTTTATTTATTTATTTATTTATATTTTACTTTTTATTTTTGTATTTAAGGGAAGGGATTACAGGGTGTTCAGGGCCACATAACTAGACTGGACTTGTAGTGATCTGCCTGGTTACAGCCTCCCAAGAGCTGGGTTACAGGGGCATGCCACCATGCCCAGTATCAATTGCTCTTCAGAGTGCCCCAGGGCAGGACCAGCAAGGCAGGCCCAGGGATCCAACCCCGGGTCCCTGGGCCTGCTTGCAGGTTCTTTAATCCACTGTGCTATTTGGGTGGACATTTAGATTATTTTTATTTAAATGTGTTTCTTGAATACAAAATAATTTTGGATCTTGTTTCTTGACCCATGTAGCCAGGCTGTTTCTTTGGCTTGTGAAACAGAGGCCTATTTACATTGATGTTTATAACTGGTATGTACTGGCTTATCTTTGTTGTGATATTTTCCTGTGTTGCTTTCCTGAATTTTCCATCTATTTAGTTGTTTGCCCTACTTGGTGGTTTATTTCTGTTGTTCTTGGAATTGTGTTATTCTGTTCTCTATCTATAATACATTTCAATACTCTTTATAGAGTTGGTTTCGTGGTCATGAATTTTCTCAGTTGTTCTGTGTCATGGAAATATCATTTCTCCAATAATTTTGAAATAATTTTCAGGTATATTGATTTTTTATTTGTTTACTTATTTTTATTCATTTTAATGAGATGAAAGATAAAAAAGAAATGAAACTGTTTCAGGGCTGGCCAAATAGCTCAGTGAGGCATGCTGAGAAGGAGATTGAGACTGGGCATGGTGGCATGCATCTGTATTCCCAGCTCTTGGAAGGCGGGTAAACAGGTGGGTCACTATGAGTCTGATCTAGTACTGAGACCATGAACACCCTGTAGAATTTTCCCTAAAATACACAAAAAAAGAGAAGAAAAAAATGAAAAAGTTTTCAGGCAGGTTAGTAGGGCAGTTACAATAATTAATACATTGCATGTTGTTGTCTTTGTAGTAATTATTCAGAGGACAAGATGCAGAAATGATATCTTTTCTAAACAATATTAGTAGAAACTAATATTTCTTCTCAATGAAGTAAGAAAGTACCTGTATATCTATCCCAAAAATCTTGTGTATACATATATATTTTTTCTTTTTCCCAACAAAAATGTCTTTTTTTAATTATTTATTCATTTTACAGGTTGGATTCCTTTTATTTTTATAAACTTCACATTGTGTTTTTAATTTTCAGTTTATGACTTTGGGTGATATATAAAATAATCAATATTTATTTTTGTTATTCATAACTGCATTACAAATCTTCTGCAAGATAATATTTTTATATATTGTCCAAAATATAATTTAAGACATTCTCTTCCCACATCATACTGAAATCTCATTGTATTTTTTTAACTGCTTTGAATGACATATCTGTCTTTGCCCTTTCCCCATTCTTTTTTTTTTTGTTTGCTTTTTTTTCACTTTTGCAAAGTTAATAACACATGATACAAGGTTTCCTAGTGACTAATAGCTGACCTTAACTAGACAGGATGTTTATCTCAGGAATAAGGTAGCTTGTATGCTTTAGGCACTGAGGCATAGTCTCACCTACACACATTTTATCTATTTCCTAGCTTGCATTGCTCCTAACATATATCCCTTTTTTGTTTTGTTTTGTCAGAGATGGGTGTTCAATTGCACTTAGAGATGCTGTATTTGGAGAAGCCTTTAAAAGGACCTTTTCATACTTGATTCCATTCCAAAGATTGTAGGTACTAAATTCAGCAAAATAACCCAATATAGACCAATAGTCCATAAAAGCAGTGAGTTATCAGCACAACTGTTAATTGTCAGAAGTTGTTGATTTGAGCTTTTTACAGATCAGCATATTAATATAGCTTTACTTTTTATACCTCATGGTTACACTTTTCTGCTGGTTGGTTAAGACCAAGTTAAAGCAAGACCTATATAACTGAAAATGTAACTTTTGAATCAAACAAGGTCAGTCTAATTTCCTGAGGATTCACCTTGGAACCATGTAAAGCCCCTTATAGATCTTTTGTCAGAGTCAACCACTTGTATGTATCATGGTCATTGTTTGAACAATTTGCTGTCTATGAAAGCCTAAGAGAATTTTTTTTTCCCTATGTGACTCTCCTTAGCCACACAGTACATCACTGATTACTCTCCTCTGTGGTCCCATAATCTCTTGGATCAGAAAATTTAGGACACCACTTAGTTACAGGATGTCACAGGAGAGGTTCACTTATGTCCTGAGTCCTCACAGAACTTGAAGGGCTACAGCCAAAATATTGGCTATAATTTTAGCCCATCTATCTCTCTAACTTTTGGTCTGTAAACTGTAGTTGTTAAACATCCAGAGGAGAAATTTAATGATAACTTAGTAATAACTCTGTAATAGAGCCAAATATGCTTAATATCACTATCTGTCTGAATATCAAACACCTTAGATTTAAAGTGCAATGGCGATTTTCCAACAACCATAGATATTCTAAAATTTAAATCACTATAAAATGTGAAAAAACATTAGAGAGTTTTACAAAGCAATTAATAGATCAAACCACATAGAACATTGTAACAGAACAATCCTATGACTTTTTTTCTTGTCTCAGGTTTTCTTTTATTACTTTTTTTGATTTTTTAACAAACAGTTACATTATTTATTTATTTATTTATAACACATTGAGAAAAAAATTGCAATGTGACAACTTCAAAACAGTTTGGTAGGAGAGTCACAACAATCAATACATTGCATATTGTTGTCTTTGTAGTAGTCATTCATGGAACAAGATGCAGACATGATATCTTTTCCAAACATTATTAGTAAAAATCATTCTTATTGAATTAAGAGAAAGTAGCTATATATCTATCCTATTTTGTGTATACAGATACAAAATTGTCCTTCATTTATATCACCTTTTTTGTTCAGTTTTGTCAGAGATGGGTATTCCATTGCCGTTCAAATATTGTAGGTGCATGAATTCAGCAAAATATTCCAATATAGTCCAGTATTCCACAATAGTAGTGGGTTACCCATGGGCCTGGCAATGTCCAAATCTGATGACTTGAGCCTTCCACAGCTCAAAATATTAACATGGCTTCACTTTTGATACCTACTTTCTATACTTTTCTGCTGGATGGTTAAGACCAAGACAAAACAAGACGTATATAACCAAAAAAATGTAACTTTTTATCTGATGTGGTCAGTCAAGTCCCCTCAAGATTTATCCCTAAACCCTGTTCCACAGTTTGTAGATCCTTTGTCAGTGTCAGCCATGTGAATGAGTCACAGCCATTGCTTGGCCAATGTGCTCTCTGTGAAAGCCTGAGAGAATGTTCCCTTTCCATGTGACCCTTTTTAGGCACACACTACATCACTGATCACATTGATTTGTGGTCCCATAAACTACTTGATCAGAAAGTTTGGGACACAACTGAGTTGCATGATGTTATAGTACAGGTTCTCCTATGTCCTGAGTCCTCATTGACCTGGACAGGACAGGGCCAAAATGTTGGCTGTCCTTGCAGCTCTTCTTTTTCTCTAATTTTTGGTCTGCAAACTTAGGTTGTTAACCCTCCAGAAGAGAAGCTTATTATTGCTCACAACATACGCAGGTGCGTTTAACCTAACTATATGTCTGAATATTAAACATCTTAAGCACAAGATGGAACATGTATCTTCCATCAACTATTGATAAGCTAAACTTTAAGTCATAATCAAATATGGAAAAGAATTAAGACATATTTTAAAAAGTGAATAAACAATTATGTATTTTTACACCAAAATTTAGAATGCCAACCATATACATCACTATAGCAGGCCAGTCCCGTGACATTACTTTTCTTTCTTTTTTTTTTTAAGTTTATTTACTTAGTGTGTGTGTGTGTGTGTGTGTGTGTGTGGCCAGCTCAGCCCACCAGGGGGCGCGGCTGGCTGGCATGTGGTGCTGGGGGATCAAACTGCGGTCCCTGTGCTTTGCTAAGCTTGTTCTAAGTAGGTGCTTTAGGCCACTGAGCCATCTCACCAGCCCCAGACATTATTTTTCTTCATGTCTCTTTTTTTTCATTTATTACTGTTTAAAAAAATTACTTGAGGGGGCCAGGGAAGGGGCGCAGTAGAATAAGTGATTGCCTGGCAAGCACAAGGGTTTGAGTTCAATCCCTGGTTCCGCCAAAAAACCAAAACCAAAACCAAACCAAACCAAAAAAAATTTACTTGAGATACAGTCTGGCCATAATTGGTATGACATGACAAGAAACATATATTTCAAAGGCAAGAATGACAAGCATTCCGGGGATGACCCCACAATTACACATTGCTATCTTCATTGTAGTCACTCAGTTCACCTGTATCAGCATTTATAGTTAGTCAGTGTGAGAATCCCACCAAGCAACTGCTAGCTTCAACAATCTGCTGATAGTTTTCAGGATCATTGCCTTACCCATCTTGTACATATAAATGTATGAATTTGCCCCTGTCATGCTTCCTAGCTTTTCTCCTTGCTCTCCTTTTGCTGTCTAATCCACAAGTTCTCGCTTTCTTTTTAATTGTGTTGAAACTTTCTATTTGTATTTCTTCGTTTGAGTTCTTATATTAGGGATACTATACAATATTTGAACATGTGGGTTTGGTTTATTTTACTTATGAGTATATCTTCAAAGGCATCAACTTAAATTTGAAGGCTTTGAGTTTATCATTCTTTATAGCTTAGTAATACTCCATTGTATAAAAATACCACACATTTTTCAACCATTCCTTATTTAATGGGCATCTTGGTTGTTTCCAAGATTTGTCTATCACAAATTGTACTGCTATAAACATAGGTACACATATATCACTATAGTATGATAGTTTCAGTTCCACCGGGAAAATTCCCAGAAGGGAGATAGCTGGTTTGAATGGGATTTCCAATCCAAGGTTTTTAAGGAGTCTCTGATTTCCACAATGGTTGCACCAGTCTACATTCCCACTAGCAGTGGAGAAGGGTTCCTTTTTCCCCTCAGCCTCTCCAATATTTGTTATTAGTTGATTTGTTTATGATAGCCATTCTTTCTGGGGTGAGATGGCATCTCTGTGTTGTTTTAATTTGCATTTCATGGATGCCTAGTGATGTGGAGCAGTTTTTCATATATTTACTTTGTTCTTTAATTTCATCCTCTGAGAAGTGTGTGTTCATCTCGGATGCTCATTTCTGCATTGGGTCTTTAAATTTTGGTGTGCTAATGTTTTCTAGTTCTTTATATATTCTAAAGAGAAGACCTTTGTGTGAGTGCTTATTTGTCAAGATTTTTTTCCAAATTTGTGGGTCGTCTTTTGATGTTTTTGGTAATTTCTTTTGACAGGCAAAAACTTCTCAATAAGGAGAACTAGGAGATCCTAGTTGTTAATTCTTTCAAGTGTTACCGATGCGATATGATTTTTGTTCATGAACTCTTTGCCTACCCCTATGTCTTCAACAGTTCTTCCTACTTTCTCTTTGAAGATATTTAGTGTTTCTGTTTTAACATTTAGATCTTCAATCCATTTTGACTTTAATGTAGTGTATGGTGATAGACCTGTGTCAAGTTTTAGTTTTCGGCATGTAGAGAGCTAGTTTTTCCAGCACCATTTGTTAAAGAGGCTATCTTTCTTCCAGTAAGCATGTTTAGCTACTTTTTGAAAGATAAGGTGACTGAGTGTGTTTGTAGAGACGTTTGCCTCTTTTAATCTGTTTCATTTATCTATTAATTAGGGTGAGAATTCTACCCTTTAACTGTTATTTTCAAAAACCTGATGGAAATTCTTAGGACCATTGCCTAAACCATGTTGTTTATATAAATGTACAACTTTGCCCTTGCCATATCTCCTAATTTTCTCCTTTATCTCTCTCCTTGTTTAAACCTTAGTTCTTGCTTTCCATTAAACTGTTTGATGGTCAGGTATGTCAGTCTACTTTGGAAGTTGTTTTCTTTCAGTACTTGAAATACTTCACTTAAAGCTCTTCTTAATTTGAGAGTTTGTGTTGAGAAGTCTGTCTTGAATCTGGTGGGCTTTGCTTTATAGATGATAGCTTTCTTTTCTCTAACAGCTTTGAATATTCTGATCTTGTGCTGTATTTCTGGAAACTTGATTGTTATTTGTCTGGCTTTAGATTTATTTTCATCATAGATAATTGGAGTTTTAAATGTCTTACTTATTTTCAGAACATATTATTTTCTCAAGTTTGGAATTTTCTTTGCTATTTTGTTCTGTAAATAGTCTTTTTATGTTATTTGTGTTGACTCCTGCTTTTTCATTCACACTTATCCAGCTTACACTACTTAACCTTGTATCATCTTGTAGGTGTTACATTGCTTGCTCTTGAGCTCTTTTTATATTAAAGAAAATTTGCTTTTGTAATTGCTGCTTAGAATCCTGACTTCAAGATTTAAAATGTATCTTTGAAAACAGTTTTGCCAACTTTCAATGGAATTTCTAATTTCCTGGATATCTACTTGAATCCATTTCATACATTCTATTTCTTTCCTATATTTACTTTAGTTTCTATTATTTTCTTATCATCATCTATTATTTATCTATCTCTACTCTTAATTTCCTGACCAGTCCCTGTATGAATGCTGATATTTCTTTTTTTTTAACCTGGATGATTATTTTAAAACTGATTTACTCTATATTGTCATAGACTTGTTGCTATCATTTCAGAAATTTCAGGTGTTTTTCTTCCATAAGAAGTGGAATGGTTTTCAGATTTATTCAAGTAAAGCTGGAGTTCTGAGATTCTATTTTTTCCTGTGACTTCTCATTTTTGTTCCAAAAACGTTTGTTTTGTTTTCTTTGTTTATTATTGAAGTTTTTGTACTAGGTAGCTATATCACTAGTATCAAGTCAAATATGGGAAAAGTGTGTTCATTAGGGATGCTTTCTGTGTGTATACAGTTCTTGGCTTGACCTGTTCCCAGATCCTAATTTCCCAGTTAGTTAAGAGGGAGATGTTGGTATCTCTTTGTGCCAGTCCCAAGTTCTTTGCTGCTGGGTGGTGGCAAGTGTATTACCTCAGATTTTTCCAGTATTGTTTCAGAGGGGACAACAACTAATTGAAACAGAAATTGCATCCTAGCTATTTAGGATTATTTTTCTATGTTAGCAACACTATTAACATAATAAAATTGATAATAACAATGGTATCAAGCAGTTTAGAAGCTGACATACTGTAGTAGCTATTAATTTTGTACCTTAGGAAAAGAATGTAAAATTATGTAACAGAACAGATAATAAATTGGCAGATTTTTTTCAAAGCATTTTCCCTTTGGTATAGTAGTTTTTACCCTCTGGTGGAGAGATTAAAGAAGGATAGTGGATAAAATAAAGATAGCTGAAAAAAAATAGAAACAAGATGAAAGGGAAAAGCATCACACACACTTTGGGAAACTAGAGGAGAGGGTAGAAGAAAAAGAATGAGGGACTAAGTAAGGGATTGTCTGTACTTGGTATCTGGATTTGAGGAATGGCATTACCATTCTATAGCAGGACTTCTCCGTCATTCTGAAAAGATAAAAAAGAACTGAGTAGAGAAGAAAGGAAAAAGAAAAAGAGAAAAATAATCAAATCAAAAACCAACAAACAGATAGAACTCTCAGTTACTCTTCTGTAGTTGCTGGGACAAATACCCGACACTCAAAATGAAAGAAGTAAAATTTTATTTAGTTTATTTAGTTATTGGATGTTTCAGTCCATTCTCAGCTGGCTCCAAGGCAGTGTGGCACATTGCAGAGAGCTACCTTTCAAGTCAGCCACAAAAATTAGGAGGGCCAAAGGGAGTGGCAGCGGCTCAGGCAGCTATTTATTCTCTCTCCTCTCCTTACATTGTAATGCAAATTACCTGCCCCAGGGCAGGTACAGCATCCACCCCCACAATAATCAACCACAAACTATAGAAGCCATACCAGGACTGCATCCATCTTGTGTACTGTACTGTTTCACTGGCATTTTCTCTGGTCTCTGGGCCTTCCCTTGAGGTCCACCCGAGTTATGGAATTGGTGAGGAACTCGGATGCTCTCTTGGTCTTGTGTGGTTCCCCTGGGTCTTATAGTTGGTGATCGTGATGGTGATAGGAGGGACCATCCTCCATGGCATTCACCTGAGATACAGAGGTAGTGAAGATTGTGATGGGAGATTTTCACTTTAAAAACTCTTATCAAGGCTATTACAGCCCTGATATCAATTAAGTCTTTTTTTTCTAACTGTTTAACATGAATTTGTATGTACAATCAAATATTTCAGTTTCAGAGCTAACCAAAACAACAATGACATATATCCATTAAATGATGATTTATTAGATATTAAAAAAATCTGAAGGAAGAATGCATAGAACCTAGTACAATAACATCATTTTCAACTCCTTTATTGACTGTATTTTTTCAAAAGGAAAAATAAGGTTCTTATAATTGAAATTTTATAAAACAGAATAAAAAAATGAAATTTCACTTAGGTTAATAGTTAGAATCGAAGAAAAATATTTTCTTTAAATAATAATATCTACTTCTCAGACTTTGTTAAAAGTAATTGAAATACAGGAAGCATATAGTATCTCGGATATTTTATGCATATTACTTTTTTTTTTGGTGGAACTGGGGATTGAACTCAGGCCCTTGCACTTGCCAGGGAAGCACTTATTCCACTGAACCATTTCATCAGCATTATGTGTATTAACACTAATATTTTACTGCAAATCCATTTCATCTAAGGGGAGATGGTGTATTCTTACTATTATTCTTTTTCTACAATATATCATAAAATAAAGAAGGATTTGGTGAATTTATGGTTATCATCAAATATGTGAACAATGGTTGATGTCATTTATAGTACATTGTTAAGATTTACCTTCAGAATGTTGCAAATGGATGGTGAAGGAAATATTCCAGTAATATCACATAGAATTTAAATAGCATCTTTCACTATATGTAAGCAATATTTAATATTTTTGCTAATAATTTTGGTCAGCCTACAGCAAATAAAGATCAATTTTACTGGAAAGTGTATTTATTGCTGTACTCAATGATATTTACATTTAAAATATTGAATATATTTCACTACTGCATTTTGTAATTGTCATATAATTGTATTTTATTCCCCTGAAACTATGTTCTTGCATTTCCATGAAAAAAAGATGTCTATGTGAAAGATAAAATTTAAAAAATATTTCTTCAAAAAGCAACGAATAGAAAAACCTCAGAAATAATTTATATTGTTGTTGTTGTTGCACAATTATTCCTGGATGGGGGCCAGTGAGATGGCTCAGTAGAATAAGTGCTTCCCTGACAAGTGCAAGGGCCTGAGTTCAATTCCTGGTTCCACAAAAAAAAGTCATAGTATTCCTGGATATATGAAAAACAAAACAAAACATTTCTTATTTGATCAGTTCTGGAATCTAAACCATTTGTTACTGTTTTTAGAATTGACTGGCACAGCATGCATTTTCTGAATGAGTGAACCAGATTCACAACTCCAAATGTGCTGTGCTATTTATTACCATTCAGTAAAGAAGGAATTGGTGACTTTAAAATGAACATATAAAAATGTTAAAGTTTACTGCAGTTAATTCTTACCTATAAATACAGACAAAAAAATACTGCTCTTTACAATACAATTCACTTAGCAACAAATACTACTTATTAAATTTATAAAACGAAATAGTACTTCTCTTGGGAATTTCATACCCAGTATAAAATTTAGCTCCTTTTAAAATTTTCTGGTACTAAACCTTGAAACCAGGTGCTTCACACTGAGATACATATCCAGCTCTTCTTTTAGTTTTCATTTTGAGAAAGCATCTTCCTTATTTGCTAAATTGTCTAAACTAGCCTTAAGTTGGTATCTTTCTGTCTCAGCCTCATAGAGTGCTTGGTTTACCACCCACCTTTTGTCTCACCTAATGTATAGCACCACAATCTGGTTGATGTTAATACTTTTATATGTACCATCAGATTTTCTTATTTCACCATTTTGCCCCATGTTTATACAGCCAAAGCTTACTTTTATATTTAGAATGATATTACCTGCAAATGAAATAAAATATTTTACATTACATTAGATTGTTTCAAGGTCCATAAATTTTTTCTTGATATGAACCTGAGCTGATGCATGTTAGATACATTTTCTCATTGTTGAGACAAAATACCTGACACCAGAAAGTTAGGAGAGAAAAGGATTGTTTGGTTTATAGTCTGTAGCAGTTTTAGTCTTTCATTAGCTGCTTCTAAGATAGAGTGTCATGGCAGACAGGCATCATAGAGAAGAAACAGTTTATGATTGGTAGAAAAATAACAAAAGCAGAAAAGTGACCATAGCAGCTTTTTAGGGTTCCATTTGTACTCTAACTACTATTGGAATTAAGTCAGTGTGAAATAATTAGTGGACTGATTTAATAATTGCATATCCTTAATTTCAGCTTTGCTTCATTAATAAATCACATATTTTGGATCTAGTCACCTCTGACAAAACACCATGTATGAAGAAATGAGGCATTCTGGGGTCATTTAAACACAAACCATAACATTTTCCCCCTGGCCTCTGAAAGAGTTATGCATATCTCTTCATCTAAAAAGCATTTAGTCTATCCTTAAGTGTCTCCAACATCTTCAGTTTTAGCATTGGCAAAAAGTCTATGAGTAGTGTCTTCTGAAATTTAAAGCAAATTCATAGCTATGAGCCCCTGTACAAATGAAATAATACAAAAATAAACATTTTTAACATATAATGGCCCAAGATAAACATTACCTTTTTTTTTTCCCGGAACTGGGGATTGAACTCAGGCCCTTGTGCTTGCCAGAGAAGGGCTTATTCCACTGAGCCATCTCCCCAGCCCAACATTACTATTTTTAAACGTATAAATAATGGGTTATACAGGAATGGAAAAAATGAAATTCAAAAATTTAACAGGGTAAATATTAAATTGCACATTTTTACTCTTACCATCACTGGAAGTCTGTGGCAACTTGTGTGAGCTTTTATCCTGCCTTGATGCTTTTTTTTCCAGGTGATCTCTTTTTGGCTTTTCTAAATTTCTGGTGTTTGCATGGCAACTTTGGCCTCATACTCACACCTTCATACCCTGCCCTCTCAAGATCACACTGCTTGGCCTCCCAAACATTTTTCTAAAATCTGGGTTGAAGCATTTTTGATCTCACAAATCTTACATTCTACATGCACCAAAAATCAGCACCACGTGGATGATATCATTGTCTACTGAAAGCTGGAGCAGTAGCTGAGCTTTCATTTCTCTTGTCTATGGGGGTTGAGTGTCTACAACCTAAATTTTGAAGAACATTTTAGACTGAAGCCATTTTGCAACATGATATTTTCAGACTTCTCTTTTTTTAAGGAAAATTTTATTACTTTTTTATCTCTGAGGCAGCAGAGACTGGATTCCTGGTAGTTCTTATTTTTTTTTTGTATTTAACATTTTTATTTTAGACTGCAAAAAGAACAAGCAAACAACAAAAAAAGTGGTATCATCAAATGATGCAAAGTCATCCTTTCCAGGAAAACAGAAGACAAAGCCTACCACAAAGGAATGATGCTTAATTAATGGGTGTGAAATTTAGAAGTACACTAAGATATTATCAGTAAACTTCTGAAAATTCTGCATTTTTATTTACCTCCCTATGCAAACCAAAACTATGTTAAGGCAGGCTTCCTTATAGTTAACTGTCAACTAAAATATAAAACTTCATTAATAAGCTAGCAATTAAATTTGGTCTTAATGGAAATTCTTAACTGCAAGTTCATTTTCTTTTTCCTTTAAGTAATGAATTGTCAGTATAAGTCATTGATTTATGCAACAAAAAATGAAAAGCATGACTATGCAAGCAACTTAAACCCACCCTACTACTAGCGGGAAAACTATTTTGGTTCTTCAGGAAAAAAAGTTAATTTTCACAGTTATACTCCAATTAATTTATGATGCAAAGAACCAAATTGCAGCAATGAATGAACATGCTTCAGATAATCTGTGCATTCTATGTATCTGACAGTAAAACTATAGATAAAATGCTAGTTAGAACACACTGAGCTTTAAAATATCAATTCCTTTAAAAATGTTACTGATTTTACCAAGGAAATACAAAAACATAAGGCTGTAAGTAAATAATAGTTGTGTTTAGGTTATTACAGTGCAGGTTATCCTCAAGGCCACAAACATCCTGCTTCCCTGCTGCTTGCATTCTACTGGGTTTTGATCCCTCTTTGGGTCATAATCTGGATCATTTTCCTCATCTCCTTCTTCTTCCCCTTCCTCATCCGCTTCTTCACCTTACTCATCATAATCATCCTCATCATCCTCAATGGCTTCCCTGGTGAAGTACAGCACCGACCTTGGGATTTTACGCTCCCATAGAAAGTGACCAATTTCAAAGTCTGCAGCAAGGATAGCTTCAGCAGCATCATCCAGATCTCCACTCTCAGGAACTTCAGGAGGAGCAAAAAATTATGGAAAGAATCACTGGAAACTGTTTTAGTCACAGTATGACCTGTCCCATGTCCCCTATGTTTCTGCTTCTTTTTATTGGTTTTTAGAGTGACATTTTTTTTCCTTTTTTCCAATCTATTTGGTACCCTGTACAGCCCATAATTTCTGGTCCATCAAATGAAAAGGGATCAGAATTATCTGGTTCAGATCTCATCCTTTATGTCTTTGTCAACATTTCATTTGTGAAATATTCACTGGGCTCAAAGTGAAATTCTAAGATAAAACTCAGGCTGGCCAGCATCTGAGAATTTCACCTTAATGTCCTTCAAAGGCTTCAGAATAGGTTCATCATGTTCCTGAACCATGTCACTGAGCAAGGCAACATTCTTAAAAACAGTCAACCAAAATTCAGGAATTCCTTTAGGATCTTCTTTTTCTTCATCCTTTTTCTCATCTTCAATTTTGGCCTTTTTTTCAGCTCCTCCAAAATCTCATCTTCCTCATCTGGTTTCCATTCACATTCTTCTTCCGAAGGTTCATAAATTGCATTAATGATCTCAAATCATTTGTCAAATAGAGGTTGATAGAGAACAGTATACTTCCTTTCAAGATCATGAACTTCCTCAAAGAATTTAGCTTCTATCTGTGCACATGAGAACATTCACTCTTTTTTTTAACTACCCTAGGCAAACTTTCAGTGTATCCTGTTGGTGTGTCTACCAGATCAATAAGTCTCTCTTCAAGGGCTGCAAGAATCTTAGGATTCTGCATCATCTGAACAGTCAGCTGACACGTTTGTACTTTGCGAAGCACAAAGCTTCATCCAGATGGCTATCTATGATTCTTGATAGTCCTCAGAAGGCAGAAAATACATATCTGAAAACTTTGATTTTTGTTTCTTCACCAGTTTCTTCTTCTTCTACTTCATCATCATCCAAATAGTGATCAAGTTCACACTGTTCTTTGCTACAATATCACAGCATCATACCATGGTTTTGTCAATGTCTGCCATGTTATATGTAAAAATTCCCAATACCCGCGGCTCATGTGGGGAGTCAGGTGGTGGGGCTGGGCAGGGAGTGACTCAGGTAGCCATGGAGGCGGGAGGAGCAGGAGGCAGTGCCTCCAGCCCATAGCGCTAAAAGAGACCCGAGAGCCCGCCGCTGGTGCTCATACACAATTAGCCTCCTGATAGTTCTTGTGATATCTTCAGGCCATTTTTTCCCTTTGTTTTTATTTTTTTAATACTTGGATTTTCTTTGTTACAAATTTTAGTTACAAGTGATGTCTGTTTTATTTTTTTATCCCACAACTTTACTGGAGTTTTCTTTATTCAAAATTACAATATTTTATTTTATTTATTTATTTATTTTTAAAATCTTTTATTTTATTTTATTTATTTATGTGTGCGTGCGAGCGCGCGGGGCCAGCTCAGTCCACCAGGGGGCAGGGCTGGCTGGCATGTGGTGCTGGGGGACCGAACCGTGCCCTGATGCTTTGCTAAGCTTGTTCTAAGTAGGTGCTTTAGACCACTGAGCCATCTCACCAGCCCCACAACATTTTAAATCCTACTTCTGGGCTCTTTTTTCTGGCTTCTCAACGTAACTCTGGCTAAAAGCCCCTAACAGAAGCTAGTCAACAATCTCAACGTTAGACTGCCTTGACATTTCTTCTGGAAATTTAATCTGTTGCTCTTAATCTAAACCTCAGGTAGTTTCCAGACGTGATTAAAATGTAGACAAACTCTCTTCCAAGCCATAATACCTGTCACTTAGAAGCTAACAACCAATGCAGTGATTTTTTTTTCTCAGCAAGAAAACTTCTGAGCCTGAGCTTTTTAAAAATTATTTTAATCAGAAAGAAATACCAATGAGACAGTTACAAAACAGGCTAGTAGGACAGTTGCAACAACACATTGCATATTGTTGTGTTCACAGTAGGTATTCATAGCACAAAATGTAGACATGATACCTTTACGAAACACTATCAGTACAAATCTTTCTCATTGAATTAAGAGAAAGTAGCTGTATATATATAGCCCAACTAATTTGTATACACACACACACACACACACACACACACACACACATATATATATATATATATATTTTTTTTTTTTTATATATATACTTTTTTTTTTTCAGTACAAAATGTTCCCTCATTGATATCCCGTTTTTGTTTAGTTTTGTCAGAGATGGGTATTCCATTGCCATTCAAATATTGTAGGTGGGAAAGTTAAGCAAAATATTCCAATATAGTCCGGTAGTCCATAACAGTAGTGGGTTAACTACAGAACTGACAATGTCAGAAGTTGTTGACTTGAACCTTTTAGATTTCAGCATATTCATATGGCTTTACTTTTTATACCTTATGTTTATACTTTTCTGCTGGATGGTTAAGACCAAGATAAAGCAAGGCCTATACAATAAAAAATGTAACTTTTGTATCTGAAAATGTCAGTCAAATATCCTCAGGATTTATCCTGAAACCCTCTACAATAGTTTTTAGATCCTTTGTCAGTGTCAGTCATCTGGATGAGTCATGGCCATTGCTTGACCAATTTGCTCTCTGTGAAAGCCTGAGAGAAATTTTTCTCTCTTGGTGACTCTCTTTAGGCACACTCTACATTGTGTATCACTTTCCTCTGTGGCCCCATAATCTCCTTGATCAGAAAATTTGGGACACCACTGAGTTACAGGATGTTACAGTACAGGTTCTCTTATGTCCTGAGTCCTCACTGACCTTGAAAGGCTAGGGCCAAGATCATGGCTATGGCCTGATCTTTACTGGCAGAATTCCTATCATGTTTCTCCTCTGTTGAGCTCTGACTAGAGTCTGTTAAGTACAGGCTCAGGCGTTCCAGCTCTACTTTCGGCAGACTGCTATCACAGACCATGACATAGTTCATGGTTGGCAGAAGGTAAGAAAACCAACAAAGTGACCTTCCTAGATTTTTTTATTCCTCTTATTCCCTATCCAGCTATGGTGATCATGGTGATGCCCAAACGACCATTAGAATAATTTAATCATTTTGTACCCTTACTTCAGTTAGTGTACCTTGAACTGATCACACACTTTACATACAGGCTTCTCTGAAAAAGCCCCACCTATTACTGCATGAGGCTTTGTGGAGAATATTTAAACAAAATCTATCTAAACACACATGTGTAAATAATTCTTGTGTTCAGTTCATATGTTATTTTTTTTCTCAGTTTTGTTTTGGGATGTACATATGTGTGTTTGCCACAAGTGGGATAACATATTTTATAAGCAATGTCCTGGCCACATACCACTCTTAGAATTGGTAACAATTCTGAAAATAAAAGTTTAAAGTGAAAATGTAAAATTTTACTAACTTTACCAGTCCAATTTTTATTATAGTAACAAAACATTTTATTTCTGAAAGATTTTTACAAAATTTTTCTCTGTATAATATTATAGAGGTAAAATTTTAAAAAAATGTTTTAAAAAATTATTAGTAAATATTTGTAGTTCTACAGTTTACAATCATATTGAGGAGGCATTATATTTATATACTACACATTGTTTCTTTTTAAAAGCCCCTTCTGCTGCCTTCTCTCTCACTCCTTCCTTATACATTTCTCTTATTTCAGTATTCATTCTTGTTGCCACCATTAACCATAGCTCATGTTATGGCATAGAATGTTTATATTAATTAGGTTAGTAGGTTCTTATACAAGGCATATCTTTATTCTGTGTGTTTGTACTTTTCCTCCCCCTCATCACTCATCTTTGTTCCTTTGGACCACTTTCCTTATGCAAGAAAACCATTCTCTTGTCCCTTTCTGTCTTTTATTGTTCTACTTATTTATACTTTACTTAAATGAGAGACACCATAGCATCTAAGCTTCTGTGTATGGTTCATCGCACTGAACATGACATGTTCTAGATGCCAAAATTTTCTTATAAATGACTCAAATTTATGATTAGTGTTCCATTTTATATAGAAAATGTATTTCTTTATCGAATTGTCTCTTCATGGCATAAAGACTGATTCCATGTTTTAATTATTACAAATTGTGCTGCTATAAATATTGATTGGTATACATTCGTAGCTGTAGTGTGATGTCATAAATTCCCTGAGGAAGATACCTATCAGGAACACAGCTAGGTCATATGGAATTTCTAACTTCTCTTCTTTGAGAAATCTTCATAATGATTTCCAAAACAATTGCAGCAGTTTACATTCCCACAAAAATGAAGTAGGGGTTCCTTTTTTTATCACACCCTTGTTAGAATTTCCTGGTTTTAAATTTCATAGTGATTGCCACTGTTTCAGGAGTAAGAAAAACCTTAGCATTGCTTTAATTTGCTTTTTTTTTTCTGAACTTGGGATTGAACTCAGGCTTTTGCCTTTACCAGGCAAGCTCTTATTCTACTGAGCTATCACCCCGGCCCCTTTATATTTTTATAATGGACAGAAATGTTGAATTTTTTTTATATATTTGTGACCACTTATATTTCCTCATCCGAGAAGTTTCTTTTTATGTGTCTTTCCCATTTCTTGACACTGACTGCAATTTATTTATTTATTTATTTATTTATTTATTTATTTATGGTGCTGGGGATTGAACTCAGGACCCTACGCTTCCCAGGAAAGTGCTTATTCTACTGAGATATCTCCCCAGGCCCTGTCTCTTCAATATACTGATTGATTCTTTTGCTATGTAAAAAGTTTTATTCTGTTATATTTCCATTTAATCATTATTGTTCTTATTTAATGTGCAATGGAAGTTTTGCTTAGACAATCAGTTTTTTGTTTACTTCTCTGTTAAGTGTTTTATCTATCCCATCTTACAGTAGCTTTATAATTTCTGTTTTTAAGTTTCTTTCTTCAAACCAATTTGATAGGACACTTTCAATAATTAACACATTGCATACATTCTTCCTAGTGGTTAATTGCTGTACAAGATGAGGACATGATATCCTATTTAAAAACACTATAAGAACAAATCCCTCTATTCATTGAGAGAATGAAAACTATATATCTATTCTAACCATTTTGAATACACAAATACAAAATGGACATTCATCTGTATCCCCTTTTTTGGTTAAGTCCAATAATTGAAAAATATAGGTGTGTAAACTCAGCAAAATATTCTAAAAGAGTCCAGTAGCCCATAATAGTATTGGGTCTTCCACTTCACTGGCAATGTCAGAAATTGTTGACCTGAGTCCCCTACAGCTCAACATAACAACATAGCTTTACTTCTTATAATTCGTTTTTATACTTTTCTGCTGGATGGTTAAGACCAAGGTAAAGCAAGACATATGCAACAAGAGTTGTAGCTTTTGGATCTTATAAGGTCAGTGAAATCCCCTCAGGATTTATCCTGTGATCCTCTACCTCAGATTGAAGATCCTTTGTCAGTGTCAGCCATGTGGATGAGTCACGGCAATTGCGGAGCCGGGGAGATGGCTCTGTGGAATAAGCACTTCCTTTGGTGTTTTTAAGTTTTGATATTTGGTCTACTTTGATTTTAATTTAGTTAATATATATTACCATAAGTAAAAACATATTTCATTTTGTTTTTTCCAGGGCCAAAATATGTTTGGACTTGATGTCATTGAAACACCAGAAGGAGATAAGATGCCACAACTAATAGTACAGAGAGAGTTAGATAGGGAAGAAAAGGATACTTATGTGATGAAAGTCAAGGTTGAAGATGGTGGATTTCCTCAGAGATCTAGTACTGCTATTTTACAAGTAAGTGTCTCTGATACTAATGACAACCATCCTGTGTTCAAGGAGCAGGAAATTGAAGTTAGCATACCAGAAAATGCTCCAGTAGGTACTTCAGTGACACAGCTACATGCCACAGATGCTGACATTGGTGAAAATGCCAAGATTCATTTCTATTTCAGCAATCTTATCTCAAACATTGCTAAGAGACTATTTCTTCTCAACACTACCACTGGGCTTATCACAATCAAAGAACCATTGGATAGAGAGGAAGCACCAAGCCACAAATTACTTGTTTTGGCAAGTGATGGTGGATCAATGCCTGCAAGAGCAATGGTGCTGGTAAATATTACAGATGTTAATGATAATGTCCCATCAATTGACATTAGATATATCATCAATCCAACTAATGGTACTGTGGTTCTTTCAGAAAATGCTCCACTCAACACCAAAATTGCTCTAATAACTGTGACTGACAAAGATGCTGATCACAATGGTAGGGTAACATGCTTCACAGATCATGAAGTTCCTTTCAGGTTAAGGCCAGTATTCAGTAATCAGTTCCTCCTCGAAACTGCTGCATATCTTGACTATGAATCTACAAGAGAATATGCTATTAAATTGCTTGCAGCTGATTCTGGCAAACCTCCTTTGAA
This sequence comes from Octodon degus, assembly GCF_000260255.1. NCBI lineage: Eukaryota > Metazoa > Chordata > Mammalia > Rodentia > Octodontidae > Octodon > Octodon degus. The sequence continues at coordinate 10,083,908 of NW_004524679.1, forward strand.
TCAGTCATCAATGCTCCTCATTAAAGTGAAAGATGAAAATGACAATGCTCCAGTTTTCATTCAGCCTTTAATAAGTATTTCTGTTCCTGAGAATAACTCGCCTGGCACACAGTTAACAAAAATAAGTGCAACAGATGCAGACAGTGGACATAATGCTGAGATCAGTTACCTGCTGGGTATGGATGCTCCATCAGCATTCAACTTGGATCAACGTACAGGTATCTTGACTGCAGTGAACAAGCTAGATAGAGAAAAACAAGAAAAATATTATTTCACTGTTCTGGCAAAAGATAATGGGATACCACCCTTAATGACCAATGCCACAGTTTTTGTTACGGTTCTTGATCAGAATGATAACAGTCCAATTTTCACTCACAATGAGTACAATTTTTATGTCCCAGAAAACCTTCCAAATCATGGCACAGTAGGACTAATTACTGTGACTGATCCTGATTATGGAGAGAATTCTGCAGTCACCCTCTCCATTTCCAATATGAATGATGAGTTCACCATTGATCCACACACAGGTGTCATCAGGCCGAATATTTCATTTGATAGAGAAAAACAAGAATCATATACTTTCTTTGTAAAGGCTGAGGATGGTGGTAGGGTATCACATTCTTCAACTGCTAAAGTAACCATAAATGTGGTTGATGTCAATGACAACAAACCAGGTTTTATTGTTCCTCCTTCTAACCACTCCTATGAATTGGTTCTACCGTCCACTAATCCAGGCACAGTGGTCTTCAAAGTAGTTGCCATTGACAATGACACTGGCATCAATTCTGAGCTTCGTTACAGTATTATAGGAGGAAACACAAAAGGCCTCTTTGTGATTGACCAAACAACAGGCAATATCACACTGAAAGAAAAATGTGCTGTTGCAGACCTTGGTTTACACAGACTAGTAGTCAAAGTTAAGGACTTAGGACAACCTGATTCTCTCTACAATGTTGTGATTGTCAATCTGTTTGTGAATGAGTCAGTTTCTAATGTGACCCTGATTCATGAATTGGTGCAGAAAAGCATAGAAAGAGCAGTGACCCAGAATATTGAGACAGTTGATGCATCCTCACCAACAATTGACTATGTTAAAATCATGGTTGCTATTGTTGCAGGCACCATAACTGTCATCTTAGTAATTTTTATTACTGCTGTTGTAAGATGTCGTCAATCACCACAACTTAAGTCTACCCAGAAAAGCAAACAGAATTCTGAATGGGTCACTCCAAACCCAGAAAACAGGCAGATGATAATGATGAAGAAAAAGAAGAGGAAAATGAAAAAGCATGTCCCAAAAAAGTTGTTGCTTAACTTCGTCACTATTGAAGAAACAAAGACAGGTGATGCCAGCCATGATGGAAATGGGGTGACACTAGATCTCCCGATTGAGCTTGAAGAACAGAACATGAGCAAGTACAAATGGGGCACTACACCAAGTACCTTCAAACCTGATAGTCCTGATTTGGCCCGGCACTACAAATCTGCCTCTCCACAGCCAACCTTCCAGATCCAGCCTGAAACTCCCCTGAATTCGAAGCACCATATCATCCAGGAACTACCCCTTGATAATACCTTTGTGGCCTGTGATTCCATCTCCAAGTGTTCCTCCAGCAGTTCTGATCCTTACAGTGTGTCTGAAAGCAGTTATCCAGTAGCAATGTTCAAGACTCCTGTGTCTATACACACCAGACTGGTAGGTAATTCAAATTATTTTCAACTAATGTAAAACTTTACATAATCTATTGACTTGAAAGGGAAAAATGTAATCATAATGTACAAAAACTGTGCGATGAATGTATGAGTTCATTTAAGTTGATAAAAAATCTCAACAAAATAAGTGATTTTTGTATGAAATTTAAGCATAATTTAATGGTTATAACAGGGCAAATTTGTCTTCTGGTAGCACTAGGGTGCCAGTATAATGGGAAAATTGCATAGCAAGGCTTCTAGCACTGCTCTAATTGCTATTGTGTGGGTGAACAGAAAAGTTTGAGTTACTACACACACAGTTTTTAAAATCTGCTAAAGAGCTCTTCATGGTGTTGAGAATTTCATCTTCATTTGGGAAAGTCTGAGGCTTTCCAAAGCCATTAAATAGTACTATGATATCCGCCTTCCATAAATTAACATGTTTCTTGTCCCCCAAAAGCAGATTAGCAATAAGTTTTAGATTAAGAATTCAATGAGTTTAGATAAATAATGGCAAGTTCATTCTTATCCTCAAGGCAATGAATAAAATATATGTGAAATCTCAATTTCAGATAAATAGTTAAATAACTCCATATTTATATAAGATATTCAGAACCTATGAGGGGATATTCTATAAAGTAATGAATTTTGGAAAATGCTGTGTATTTGCTTTTTATAATGGGCACAAAGGGAAATAAGAACATAGTAAAACTCAAGAAATATGTCCATAGAATTTTAAAGCCAATATGAAAACTAGAGTTTATATTTCACCTATTAAAACTCATGTTCCATATCTAAATGAAAAAATCTGAAAAAGTAAAAGTACTATTTCTCAAAAAGGTTAAGTGATGGTATTGATCTACTTTTATTTTTCTCTCTCTCTCTGAGGTATGCACCATATTGAGTTCATTTTTCTGACTGTGTACCTCTTGAAGAAGTATTTATCTCAGTTGTAATACATAAAATCTTTAGGAAAGTTATTCAGGAATAATAACACAGTAGCAATGTAAAAGTCAAAGAGATTTTTATCATTCAAATTTAGATATATTGAAGATTTCCACTACATTTTAAGATAACCATGCAGTGTAATGTCCCATATGTTTGGAAATGTTTGCAAGAATGGAAATAATTCAAAGATATACAAGTTAAATTATATATAATAATATTAGTGTTTCTATTTTAATCATAGAGTGAAGGTAAGATACTCATTCAGTTGTGGGTGAAATTTTGCTACAATAAACTTGCAATTAAATGATGTTGCAGAAGATATAATGATGTTTTTTCTCTGCATAGCATTTCTGTTAGGCTGTGAGAGATCTTATAGCACGTTTCACCTGCAATTTGATTGAGTCCAATGTTTATCTACACTGCTGCATTGTATGTGGGCAATCCAAATAATAAGTGGTTAATATCATCCCATGATGTGTTTTGTTTATATTAAACCATTAAAATGCCTTTATTTTCTAATTTTATTACTATTTCCATGCTTATTATAAATATTTTGCAACAAAAAGTTGTTTATATGAGTAACATTTTATGTGTATTGCATATTCTAACAACACTTTTTCTGGGGCAAATGTATGAATGCTTTGAAAAAGTATACAAAGGATAGAGTTTAAGTACTATATGTTATTTTTTCCTAACCAGTTTAAACTTAATTAATAATAGATCAAATTTTGGCCTTGGCTGATTTTGAGGGTTTAGAAATATCTTATGAGATAGACTAATTTTTCATGAGTATATAAACAAGTAGTGAGGAGGCATTGATGAGAAGAAAAAGTAATCATTTTGCAAGTATTCTCATTTTTTAATATTATTCAATGTTTATGACCTTAAATAAATAACACTTTCCTATGATGATAATTCATATTAAACAGCTAATAGACCTTTTAGTAAACATATGACTAATGCATTCATGTGCTAGGTAAAATATGAAAAGATCTAAGAATGAGTTAAGGTGATATTAAAGTTATAATTAACTAAAAGCACTGGATTAAAATGAGTTATCACATGATAATTTTGATTTCTTCACATGCTAAAAAATTATATATTTTATGCCATTGTCTCATAGTTGTTTCATACTCATTATTATCATTTCATTATCAATTTGTGAACTTAGCTATTACCGAGACTAATGAAATACTAAAAATTGAATGTAAACAATTTGTTCAACATTTGCCATAGTTTTTTTTCTTCTGTATACTTTTAAATTTATGACTAATACCAAGAGAATAATCTTACACTCACTGATATTTCAGGATGCTAATCAAAATGAGTGTATACTGCAAATGAAATTATATATTGAAAAATTAAAATACACAATATATGAATCTGTATTAATCAGTATAATAAAAATACATTGCTAGTAAAATTCAGCCAGTGAAAGAAATTATTGCTGTTACCAAATGTCAAACATTTTACAACACTTTAAGCAGAGAAACATACTTTCAAAATGAGTGTTTAGGATTATAGTAACATTTAATTCAATATTTATCTGAATAGAAATATTTCTGCTGAGAAATAAAATTATGCTAATAGACTATATAAGATACAAGAAGCCATATTAGAAATTTTCCATTTTAAAAAGAAATAAAATATTTTTCATAGAATAGAATTGTCCTGACCAGTTGTTCAGAAACACACAGGGCTGCCATTGTGTAGGAATTTATCTATTGCCTGAGGCCACCTATATCTCTAGAATGTACTAATCTGGCATAAGTTTCTCAATGTATTATGGAAAATTTTTCATATATATTTGTGCTGGCTATTTAAGAAGACAAATCCATAGATGATTGTCCATTAATATCTTTCAGAGCAATCACCTAATATTTGTTTCCCACTACTCTAAAAATTTTAAGTATACAAACTATTTTAGAATAGATTTTGTTAATTTTCATATATAAGATACACATTGGTAAAATCATGATTTTAGCACAGTTCTTCCATTAAAATATGTTGAAAACCACATATTTGAAAAATCTAAAGGAAATTGAAAGCACTATTTTTGAGGGGTCCTGTATGTATCAATCACTGTCTTAGATATTTATTTAAGTTACTACATTTATTGAACTCTAAAATATATTTTAACAAATTTCTGTAATTTGAGTCAAATAATCTTGAAATTTTAATAATTATGAAGTAAATGATGAAAGTTTTGGAAACTTTTAACTCATGGCAAAAATCATTCTGTAGACACATTGGATTCAAATGATAACAGCAACTCAGTTTCCTGGAATAGGATTAATATTAACTATGATTAAATTAAATAACTTATTTTGTGCATCTGTATTTTTGTATGTGAGTTTTAACCACGTAGCATGCTTGGCAAATAAGATTTGTAGAACACAACCATCTGATTTTGATAACGTGTTATTTTTCTTGCCCTAGACTGATTCCAGGACATCAACTATTGAAATCTGCAGTGAGATATAACTTTCTAGCAATAGCAATTCCATTCTTTTAACCAAAATATTTGAATGAATTGTAGCTTTAAAATTTGGCTAAGATCATTAAATTTGTAATTGGAATTTCCCATTATGAAGGCAAACAAATCAAAAACGATGTTAAACATAATGTCCCAGTGAAACTTATACTTTATTATCAGTAATATAGCAATTGAAACATTATATATATGAATGAAAGAATGCAGTAACAGAGTTGTATCATGCTGTCTCTCTGTTTGCTTCCTATGAATGTTGACAACTGTGACAACATAATGCTTTCTTATTGTACACACTGATATTTAATATGTCTATAATTAAACATGGAATTACTTGCCCTATCTGATTGCTAAGAGCGTAGGCATCACCACCAGAAGTTTGGAAGTGAGGTGCAGTTGCAAAAGGTGCACTCTGAAAGTTTTCAAGGGAACAAGATATTTTTGAAACCAAAACCCAGAAAAACAATAGGATACTTACTCTAATCTTTTGAAAATATTCACAAAAAATTTGTCAACAAAAAACTTGTAAATACCAACTACTCTTCTAAAAATTAGATGGTAGAAAATAATCTAGAGATTTTATGATGATTATAACCACACTGTAACCACTTTGATTACGAATTTACTTTTGATGTAAGCAAGTTTCTCTTTTCTAATAAATTTTAGTATTTATTTACTTATTTATTTTCTGTATTTAGGACAGCGTCTACAGGGTCTTTATGGTCTTACTACATAGATCGGACTTGTCGTGATTCTTTATATTTTTATGAAGTAAAAGAAAAAAATATTACCTGGCATGATGGCACACACTTGTAATCCAAAATGCTGTAATCCCAGAACTTTGAGGCTGAGGCAGGAGAATCACTGTGAGTTTGAGACCATCCTGGGCCACAAAGTGAGGTCAAGGCATGCCTGAACTGTATAGTGAAACCCTGTCTCAAAAAGACAAAGACAAAATAAAATGCTCTTTATGCTCCCTGTTATTTAAGAAATCCATTATTTGTTTATATTGTTTGTTATGATGTAAAGGCATCTAGAAGACCGTGATGCCCTTTAGCATTTCAAATTAGTATAACACGTGGACATTTAATATGTAGGTGATATTTTAAAAAACTCTGTTAAAACTTATGTTCTCATTGACTCAATAACGAATCGCTCTTTGCCTCCAATAGTATGTTCTCTGAGCATACGTACCATCAAACAGTTTAAACAATAAGTAGTTCTTTGTAATTTTTGAATGTAACTATTTCTACTGGTCATTAGAAATATCATGTAAGTTGCAACATTATTTTGATAGTTATTATTGTAGTAGAAAATTACTTAAAAGTTAAATTTACCTTTTTGCAATATAATCACACAGGATAATTTTGTAACCTCGCCCCATTTCTCCTTGATAAGTTAAATATTTCAGTGTGAAACGAATTTTCCCTAAAAAGAATAAAAATTGAGTCAATTTACTATACTTCAAAAGTGAGCCTACTGAAGGTGGTATGACAAAGTAAGCATAGGAATTCTGAAATCCACAATCTAAGTGTAATAGTAATTAAACTGAGACACAAAAAGTATATCAGGAATTTAAGTCTGTCATAATATAGTACTGTGACTTCAAGATTACTTGTGTATATAATTATTACATAAATGCATTTTAAATAACTATGCCATGATTAATCATATCCCTCCTTTTTACATATGTTTGTGAACTAAGTGAAGAAACCTCATTTTATTCCATTTAATTTTGCTTATTAGTAACTTCTAATTATTACTCTGTATATATATATATATATATATATATATATATATATATATATAGAGAGAGAGAGAGAGAGAGAGAGAGAGAGAGAGAGAGAGTGACAGACAGAGACAGAGTCTATTAAAAACAGATTTTTTTGGCAGATTTTATGAATGTCTACTTCACAGAACATGAAAATAAGAAATTTATTTTTAAAGCTCTAAGTGACTCCATCTCTCAGAATGCAGTTTATTTGAGTAGAGAACCAATTTCCTACCAAATCTTTGTGCTAAAATATTTACCTATATATGCCAATATTGAGACTTAACAGTTTTGAAATTGGGTCATTGAAGAAAATAAACTTTATTTTTGACATTTAACTATTTTTGACTTATTATTTTCTTTTATTTGAGGGAGTAGTTATATTTGAGAACAATACAAAGACATTGAGTCTAATTTTTAACAAAAGCCAAAGAGGATAAAAATAGATATCTCTGTACATGTATGTGTCCTTCCTAGCAGCTGATTTTGGGATACGTTTAATTCTCATTATTATAGTGTGAGTTTTCAGACATCTTTCAATCCCTTTGTTCGTGTTAGAAGTGTTTTTAAAATCCTGTCTGGTTATTAACTTAGACAGTAAAGAGAAAAAGAAAAGTTAACAAATCTTAAGACTAGCAATCATAGACAAAGACAAGGAAATATTCATGATTTTTTCCTCAATTATTAGTATACTATTTAATAGTCACTTAAAACATACTAGATATTTCCTCCCTTACAAACATTCTCTTAGTAAGTACATTTTATCAAAATTCACATTTTATAAATTAACAATAAAACTGTGTAAAACAGTCCCTCAAAATATTTTAAATATAAAACTTTATTTTAACAGTAAGATACATAAGCCTTTATATTTCTGATTTTGTCTTTATATATAATGATAAAAATAATTCTATATTCATCTATCAATTAATATTTTATGTATATCTTGTTTTCTTTATTAATCACCCTCTCCACACTGTCAATAAGACTCACTTAGTTTAGAATAATTTTCAAAAATTAAATTTAGATTCAATAAATCACTACTTTGTACAATATTTACAAATCTTATTTCAACACAAAACACTAATGTCTCATGCCATTTTCTAGTAATCTGTGGAATTCACTCTTTAATTATAAGCTGTAGTTGGGCATCCCAATATGTATGATGTTTTTCTTCATGTCAACAGAAATAACATACGGTAGGCAGATCTTAATCTTACATGAATTTAACTTACACTGTAAATACTGCCTACAGTACTCTCCTTTAATAGACATTTTTCTTGTTTAGATTTAGGTTTGTAGCACACTCAAAGGTGCTGTGATAATGTAAAACTACATATATCATATCAAATTAGATATTTGGGCAATTTGTTTTTTTCTTTCACTATGGATGTTTACACATGACAACTGTGGTGCAATGTTGTATTTAGTACCAGAAGTGTAATTTTTCCTAATTATAGAGGAGTTAACTGATTTTAATTTTTATTGTACATGTGATATACATTTGTGTTGTAACAAATGTATATATCTTCTGAAAATTATATGTAGATTATAGATGAAGAAATTTTAAATTTTTTGTCATTTATTTCAACCTAGATGAGTCATTTCTTTAAATTTAGTAATTTGGCTTGAAAGATCTTTAATTTTGGAAATGTTGCATTTTTAACAAACTCTTATCTTCATTTTGTATCATGAACTACATGTATAGGCCATTCTGTACATATCCATTAATGACTTATTATGTGCATTTATTTTTGTAGGTGTACACTTGAGCAAATTAACACAATGTTATAGCTTGATTAGTCAGTAGTGTAATACAGGCATGATACATATCATCACCATGAAACTAATTGTATTTCAGTGAAATTATCAAGTCTTTCTGAAAAAACATAGTTGAAAAGAAAGTTATATACATTTCCACCAAAAAAAAAAACCCCTTTAGCCCAAGCAACAAAATTATTTAAATATTTCAGGTAGTTTTATAACAAACTATTTTTGAATTTTATATACTATAAAAATTCTTTTTTTTTTCAGTACTGGGAATTGAACTCAGGACCTTGCATTGCCAGGCAAGCACTTATTCTACTAATCTATCTCCCCAGCTGCAAGGCTTATGTTTCCATTCTTTTTTCATTTTTGGTACTGGGGTTTGAACTCAAGACCTTATGCTTGCCAGGCAAGCACCTATGCTACTGAAGTATCCCTCCCACCTTCAACATAGAAATTCCTAATTGAAATTGTTTTTAGATTTTTCTTTTAAAGGCTTTAGTTTTCTATTTATCTGCATATCAACAGGTATCTTTCAATTAGGAGTGAAATATTTTAATTGTCACATTTCATTAGCTTTAGATACTCTAGATGACATAATGATAAAAATGAAAGGATGGCAGTGGATTTTCTAGAAATATTTTCAATTTTCTTTCCTATTGTGGAAATATGTTAATTAATAATTGATTTGCCTAAGTGTTAATCTCATTCAATGGAATTGTCCTTTCAAAACATTTTATCCTTTTGTTTTAAAATTTGGTAAAACAGTAGATAAGGTAATGCCTTTATCAGGTAAACAATTAGGAAAAATTTAAACACTTCTGATTTCACTCTACTCACTATAATTAAAATTAAAGAATGCCATATAGTATATAATTCTAGTAAAATGTTATTTTAAAAATCTATAAATGGAAAAAATCCAATTAATTGCTT
>NW_004524679.1:10107008-10113206 GCF_000260255.1 Octodon degus
ACACATTCACCGGACCTGGGCTAAGACTGGGTCTGGGGGTTTCCGGAACTGGGCAGAAATTCCTACTCAGCGGGTGGGGTGGGGGAGGTATGGCGGAGTGATGGGGGGCAGCCCGAGGCAGTGGGAGAGGGTCCGGCCCACGCTGCGCCTTGGCTGTGACTGGTCCCGCCAGCGCAGGGTAGCAGGAACTCTCCACACACTCACCAGACCTGGGCTAGGACAGGCAGGGTATCTATTTTAATATAGGTTGGATTAATTTTGATTTTAATTTAGTGCATTGTGAAAAATATGGATCTAGTTTTATTCTTTAGCCTGTGGAAAGCAAATTTTTCAGCACCATTTATTTGAAAGGCTATCTTTTCTCCAATGACTGTGATATCCTATTTAAAAAAGCTATTAGAAGAAATCCCTCTATTCCTTATGAGAAGGTAACTATATATCAATCTTAACCATTTTGAATACACAGATACAAAATGGACATTCATTTATATATCCTCTTTTTGTTTACTTCTCTCATTTGAATATTATGGGTGTGTTAACTGAGCAAAATATTCTAAAAGAGTTCAGGAGTCCATAATACTATTGGGGTTTCCACTTCACTGGTAATGTCAGAAAGTTTTAACCTGAGTCCTCTAAATCTCAAGATAACAGCATCGTTTTATTTCTTATAATTCGTTATTATCCTTTTCTGCTGGATGGTTAAGACTAAATAAAGCAAGAACTATGCAACAAAGAGTTGTAGCTTTTGGGTCTGATAAGGTCAGTGAAATCCCCTCAGGATTTGTCCTGAGATCCTTTACTTCAGATTGTAGATCCTTTGCCAGTGTCGGTCACATGGATGAGTCACGGCCATTGCTTGGCCAATATACTCTCTGTGAAAGCCTGAGAGAGTGTTTTCTCTCCATGATACTCTCCTTAGGCACACTCTACATCATCGATCACTTTCCTATTTGGCCCCATAATTTCCTTGATAAGAAAATTTGGGACACTGCCGAGTTACATGACGTTACAGTACAAGTTCTCATATGTCCTGAGTTTAATTAACATTGGAAGCCAAGGGCCAAAATGTTGGCTTTCCTTGTGGCCATCCTTTTTCTCTAATTTTGGTCTGAAAACTTAGGTTGTTTACCCTCCAGAAGAGAAGTTTATTGTTATTGCCATACAACGTAGACTGTTATGCTTAACCTCACTATCTGTCTGATTATCAAACATCTTAGGCATAACATGGAACAGGTATTTTTTTTTATCAAGTTTTGGTATATTGAACTTTAACTCCCTACACAATATGATGGAAAAACATTTAAAAATTGGAATATATTTTTAAAAATAGGCATTAAGAATTATATAATTCTTATGTTTACACTAAGTTCAAAAATCTAACCATATAGAACCTTGAAGCAGGACAGTCACATAACATTCCTTTTACTGTCTTTTGCCTTCATTCAAAAAACCCTTCTTTTTGAACAATCATCTACCTGAGAGACAGCACAGCAGCAACGGGTATGTCATGACAAGCAGCCTGTATTCAGAAGACCAGAATGATAGGCACTCCAAGAATGAAAATATTATTATATCTTAGCATCTTCAGTGCAGTTGCTTAGTTCACAGGTATCAGTATACATAGTTAGTCAGGGTGAGAATCTTTAAAATTAACTGCTAGATTCAAAAATCTTCTGGAGATTCTCAGGATCATTGCCTTGCCAGTTGTGTACATGTAAATGTATGGCTTGTTACTGTCATGTTTCCTTGCTTTTCTTCTTTCCGTCTCTTAGCTAGTCCTCGAGTTCTTGCTTTGCTTTCAATTGTATTATACGTTTCTATTTGTATTTCTCTTTTAAGTTCTTATACTGGGGAAACTATCTGATATTTACAAATATGTGTCTGGTTTATTTCACTTATGAGTATATCTTTAAGTGGAATCCACTTCAATATAAAGGCTTTGAGTTTATCATTATTTATAGATGTGCAATAATCCATTGTTTAAAAATACCACATCTATTTCAACCATTCCTCTTGTCATGGGCATCTTGGTTGTTTCCAAGATTTGACTATCACAAATTGTGCTGCTATAAACATAGGGTCACATATATATATGTATGATATGATATTTTCAGATTCTCAGGGAAAATTCCCAGTAGAGGAATAGCTGGTTTAAATGGGATTTCCAGTCCAACTTATCTAAGGAGTCTCCACAGTGATTTCCATAATGGCTGGACCAGTCTACATTCCCACCAGCAGTGGAGAATTGTTCCTTTTTCCCCACAGCCTCTCCAACATTTGTTGCTGGGTGATTTCTTTATGATAGTCATTCGTTCTGGGGTTAGATGATGTCTGAATGTTTTTTTTAGTATGAATTTCGCGGATGACAAGTGATGTGGAACATTTTTTTCATTTATTTATTTGCTTCTTTATTTTCGTCCTCTGAGAAGTGTGATTTCATCTCAGATGCCCATATCTGGACTGGTTCTTTAAATTTTGAGGCCATAATGTTTTTTACTTCTTTATAAATTCCAGAGAGCACACCTTTGTCTGAGTACTTCTTTGTCATGATTTTTTCAAAAATTGTGGGTTGTCTTTTCACTTTGTTAGTAATTTCTTTTGAAGTGAAAAACTTCTCAGTAAGAGCAAGTCCCAGTTGTTAATTCTTTGAACTGTTTCTCATGCAGTTTTATTTCGGTTCATGAACTCTTTGCCTACCCCTATGTCTTCAAGTGTTCCTCCTACTTTCTCTTCCAGGAGATTTACTGTCTTTTCTTTAGTGTTTAGATCTTTAATCCATTTGGACTTTAGCCTAGTGCATGGTGATAGCCCTGGATCACATTTTAGTTTTCACCACGTAGAGAACCAGGTTTTCCAGCACCATTTGCTAAAGAGGCTATTTTTCTTCCAGTGAGTATGTTTGGCTCCTTTGTCAAAGATAATTTGGTTGATTGTGTTCACAGTGGCTTCAGCGTCTTCTAATCTATTTCACTGATCCTCAGGTCTATTTTTTTCGAGCACAATGCTGACTTCATCACAGTAGCCTTGTAAGGTAATTTCAGGTCAGGAATAGTAATGCCAACTGCCTTCTCTTTATTGCCAAGGTTGCCTTTGCTATTCTAAGTATTTCTGGTTCTAAATAAATTTTAAGAATGATTTCTCTAGCTCTTAGGGATTGCATTAAATCTGTACAGAAATTTTGGGAGTAAGGCCATCTTCACAATGTTTTTTCTTCCTATCCAGGATCATGGACTATCTTTTCATTTTCTGAAATCTTTTATGATCTATTTTTCAGAGTACTGTAATTTTCCTTGAAAAGTTCTTTGACTACTTTATTTAGATTTATTCCAAGGTATTTCATTTTCCTCGGTGCTATTATAAAAGTTATTGTTTCCATAATTTCCTTCTCAGTGTGTTTGTTGTCTGTGTAGAGGAATACTGTTGACTTTTGGGTATTGACTTTATACCTGCTATGCTATTGAATTTCTCTATTAATTGTAGTAGCTTCTTGGTGGAGCTTTTTGGGTCTTCCAAGTAAAGTATCATGTCATCAGCAATTAATGATCATTTAATTCTTCTTTACGTATTCTTATTCCTTTTATTTCTTTCTCTTGACTAATGACTGTAGCTAATGACTACAGAACTATATTGAATAGGAGTGGTGATGGAGGACATCCTTGTCTTGTACCAGATCTAAGAGTAAAAGATTTCAGGTTTTCCCCATTTATGATTATGTTAGCCATTGGGTTTTCATAAATGGCTTTTACCAGATTGAAGTAGAGGACAATTTTTCCAATTTTTTGTAGGACTTTGAACATGAATGAATGTTGGACTTGGTCAAAACCTTTTCTGCATCAATGGAGATGATCATGTGGTTCTTAGTTTTCGCTCTATTGATATAGTGTATTACATTGATAGATTTTAAAAAATTGAACCATCCTTGCATCCCTGGTATGAATCTTGCCTGTTCTTGGTGTATGATCTGCTTGATGATTTGCTCTATTCTATTTTCTACAATTTTATTGAGGATTTTGGCATCTATGTTCATGAGGGAGATTGGCCTGTAGTTCTCTTTCTTAGTTGCGTCTTTCCCTGGTTTTGATATCACTATAGTACTTGCCTCCAGGAATGATTTTGGGAGGATTGCTTCCTTTTCAATTTCATGGAAGAGTTTGAGGAGTATAGGGACTACATCTTCTAAACATTTCTTGTAGAATTCAGCTGTGAATATACCTGGATGTGGACTTTTCTTTGTCGGTGGCTTTTTAATTATATCTCATGTTCCATTGCCTGTTATTGGGCTATTGAGAGTGGTTATATCTTGTTGATTCAGTTGTGGTAATTTGTATCTTTCTAGTTATCAGTGCATTCCTTCTGTGTCTTCTATTCTGTGAGAGTAAAGATTCTCAAAGTAGCTATTGATAATCTCCTGAAATTCCACCTTGTCTGTCGTTATTGTACTCCTTTCATTCCTTGTTGCTTGTATTTGAATTTTTTCTTTCCTCATTTTGATGAGGTTAGCTAGCAGCTTATTGATTTTATTTAATCTTTCAAAGAACCAGCTTTTTGCTTTTTTAATTCTTTGAATTATTTTCTTCATCTCAATGGAATTAATTTCTGCTCTAGTCTTTATGATTTCTTCCCATCTTGGGCTATGAATTTTATTTGCTCTTCCTTTTCTAGTTGTTGAAGGTGCAGCATTAGGGTATTTACTTGTTCCCATTCTGTTTTCCTGATGTGTATGATCACAGCTATGAATATCCCTCTGATAACTGCTTTCACCGTATCCCATAAATTATGATAAGTTGTGCTTGAATTTTCATTGAATTGTAGATATTGTTGATTTTCTTGTTTAATTTCATCTGTGACCATTTGGTTGCTGAGTATGATATCGTCTAACTTCCATGTATTTAGGCTTTTTTCTCATTTCTTTTGTCGTTTATTTCCAGTTTCATTGCACTGTGGTCAGATAATGAGCATGGGATAATTTGTTTTCTTACATATACTTAAGCATGACCTATGGATATGTATGCTGTCTATTTTAGAAAATAACCCATGTATCACTGAGGAAAAGGTGCATTCAGCTGTGTTTTGTTGGAATACTCTGTGTATGTCCACCAAGTCCATTTGTTTCAAGCTCTGGTTCAGTTCTGTTATTTCTTCGCCAATTTTTTGTCTGGTTGGCCTATCTTTTGGGAATAAGGCTGTGTTTTGGTCTCTTGTTAAGTTTGTGGTATTGGATATTAGATTTTTCATGTCCATTAAAATTTGCTTTATATAGTTGGGTTCTCCCATATTTCGTGCATACATATTTATCAATGTTACATCTTGCTTTTGAATTTTTCCCCTATCCAATATATAGTGGCCTTCTTTACTTCATTTGATCATTGTTGGCTTGAAGTTGAAATTGTCTGAAAATCAGATTGCTACCCCTGCTTTTTTCTGAGGTCCTGGGTCATGTAATATTGTATTCCATCCTTTGACTTTGAGACTATGGATGTCTTTATGAGTTAAATGTGTTTCTTGTATACAGTATATTGTTGGATTGTGTTTTGTAATCCACTTTGTCAGTCTATTTCTCTTAATTGGTGAATTAAGTCCATTTATTTTGATGCTTATAATTGAGATGTATTAACTTACAATTGACATGTTATTCACCTGTTGTCATTTACTCCTTTTTCTCCTGTGTTTAATTGCTTGTCCTATTTAGTTGTTTGCTTTTGTGCTCATTTGTGGAGCTCTCATCATTTTGGTCCCTCTCTAGAACATCTTTCCTTAGCCTGTGTAGGGTTGGCTTTGTCCTCATGAAATTCTTTAGCTGTTGTTTGTCATGAAAGTATTGCACTTCTCCATCAAACTTGAAACAGAGTTTTGCAGGGTATAGTACTCTGGGCAGGAATTTCTTTTCATAGAGGACTTGAAGTGCTCTACTCCATGCTCTTCTTACATTCATGGTTTGTGAAGAGAAGTTGGCCATAGTTTTGATGGGTTTTCCTTTGAATGTGATCTGCTTCTTTCTCTAGCACCTTTTATTGTATTATTCTTGTGCTGAATTTCTGGGATTTTGACTATTATATGTCTCGGTGTGTTTTTAATGCGGTTGAAGCTACTTGTCGGTTTGTATGCCTCAGTTACCTGAATGTCAGATTGTTTCCTCATATTTGGGAAGTTTTCTGCTATTACTTCTGCCCATATTTTTTTAATGTCCTTTGTATTGAC
>NW_004524679.1:10113306-10119939 GCF_000260255.1 Octodon degus
AATGCAAACTGATGAATATTTATCCCATACTTGATAAGAAATTCAAGGGGATAATAATGTTGACACATGCACTGTGCTTTTTTTTTTTTTTTTTTTTAACCAGGAATTGAACTCAGGCCCTTGTGCTTGCCAGGGAAGCACTTATTCCACTGAGCCATCTCCCTGGCCCCTAAATAATATTTTCACATAAATTCAGTTACCAGGACATGGGCTGTGAAAATAGCTCAACAGTATAAGCATCTGCCTGGAAAACTCAAGTTCCTGTGTTGGAACGCTGGTACCACAAAAATAAATACATAAATAAATAATAATAGTATTCAGTTACTAGGACACCTAGGGGAATATGTAATTTGCACTATACATAAGAATATTTTTGCTACATGGAAAAAATTATCTGAAAAAATATTTGATTTCATAAACACAAATTTCAATATAAAAACAATATGATGTGTCACCTTACATAGAAAAAATTTGAATATGCTGTTAAAAGGTTTGTCTTAATCCAGACGATAATATTTAACTGTAATACTCACAAGGTGCTACAACTCATCATTACTTAAATATTATTTCAATATACATACAAATTCTATAAAAGATGAATGTACATACAAATATTTTACATTTGAAAATTGAATGGAAAATCATGTAAAACTCATACTTAGAAGTTCATATACTTATTTGTGTTTCTAGAAGTTTTAAAATGCGATATTTAAAGGACAGTGAGATTAAAAAGATTTCATGAAATTAAAATCACAAATCTTTAAAAATGTTTATTTCTGTTCTGCAAATTTATAGCAGAATTAACATGACAGAAACTTGAATAATAAAACATTTTGGTAAAATATAACATATACATTCACAATGTTATTTGCTTATTTATACTATTGTGCCTCACTTCCAAACTATACTAATTTTGTGTTCTTCAGATAATCCTACATACCATCTTTCAGAACATAAATACTCTTGACATATTCAGTGCATTCAGAATATATTCTCAAGTGACTTTTTTAGTTCAAATCAACCTATTTAGTTCATATGCAGTAGGAGTACTGCTCTTTAGGAAGGTTTTCTATTTTCTGAATGAATAAAGTTGCAGTAATTTTAAACTTTTATGAAAAGCAATAACATGCCTAAGTATTAATATACACATTTTAGTACAAGAAAAGAAAGAATAATTTACCTGTGTATACATCAAACTTCAGTCAGTTGATATAACTAAGAAATAGCCAAATAAAAATCCTTTATCTTCTCATTTTTGTTTAATATTAGCACTTTATTAACTTTAAAATCTATGAAAAGAGAGCAAATGAAGTAGCTTTATTCAACGTCCTAAAATTTTATGGATTAAATTGATTTTCAAGTGATTATGGTATTAATTTATCATCATCAAATACATGCATATGTGCCTATTTGTATATATAAATGCATATTAATTTTTGTAAAATCTCAGTGTGGATTATGGATTCATCCACACCATGGAACTATGAAGATAGATTAAATTTTCAAATTGTGCAAAATATAAAATGTATTATGATTTCTTATTGTTTTCTTTTCTTATCTTTTAATGAGTCAAGGACTTGCTATGTAGTTCAAATTAATCTTGCACTCTCTACGTAGCCCAGGCTGGCTTCAAACTCAATCTTTCTGCCTCAGTTTTCAGAGTATGGGTATTACAGGCATGTGTCACTATATCTGCTTCTATAATTTTTGTTTTTGTGTAGTTTGTACTAAAAATGAAAATTAAAGAAAAACTGTAATGTTAATGTGAAAATTTAAAATACCTGTTACTTTTAAACTCTTGATTTTGGTTGCTAATTTGTGGAATTTTTAAAAATAATAAACAGGTTTTTGTGAAACTATGTTATACTAAATATTAAAGAACATATTTCAACTGGAATATATGTACATAATAATACTGGTTGCAGTTCATGGAATTTCAGTGCATAAAGTGTGTGTATTCTGTAATAAGTGAAATACCTATAAAATAAAATTGTTTATGTATTGCAATAACACATCTTCTGATGTTATTTGAAGTACATACTGTCATCAGGGACTAAAAATTTTGTTAACAACAATGATCTGTAATAGTTTAGTAAAGTATCATCACATATTCTTCATGCTATAATTCATAGTCTATGTTGACTTGGGCAAAACTTTATACATTACTATTCTTGTTCAACAGTATCATGAGATAACTGATTTTTTTCAGTAACTCAAAGCAATAAAGTAAATAATAATAAATTATATGTACTAAAGTTTTGGTTTTATGGATTTTATTGTATTTATTTTCTTTAAATATCAGTAAAATGTTATTTATTTTCCACTATATTTGATGAAACATAGAACATAATAGTTTATCATGAGTTCAAACAACAGTTAAATATGTGTCACACTTCTGTGAACCAAGCAATGTGAAATATATACTTGGTTTTATTGATTGATAGGGTACAGAGATGTAGGAATAGAGAAATTCAGGGCAATTTATGTTCTCCCCTAGTTAATATTGGGGTCAAACTGCTCTTGCAAATCAATTTTATGTTGTTTGTTAAGAAATATTTTTGAAAAAAAATCTAATTAAAGAAAAGATACGTAAAAATGAAAAACTATAAGCCTTAGTTTTTTAGGGCTGGCCAAATAGCTCAGTGGACTAAAGTGCCTACAAATAGGTTCAGAGACTGGGGGTTCCATCCCCCTGTGCTGGCCCCACCCCTGGGGTGAGCTGGGACAGCAATTGAGACTGGGCATGGTGGCACGCGTCTGGAATCCCAGCTCTTAGTAGGCTGTAAACAGGCAGATCGCTATGAATGCCATCTAGTAGTGAGACCCTGAAAATCCTGCAGACCCTTCCCTAAAATACAATAAATAAATAAATAAATAAATAAATAAATAAACCTTAGTTATTTTATCACAATAATTAGTATGTGTGTGTGCTTTGTAAGTAAATTGCTAGGAAGGTATATGTTAGACCTGGGTAAGAATGTAAATGACCTATTTGAAGAAGCATTCTAAGTTCAGCAAAACTTTACTTCAACTAGTAATTAAATCTAGTTGCTTTAAACTCTAAAATGCCTCTAATATCTGTCACTTTCCCATTTTTCTTTCAGATTTTAATAATGAGTTATGTACTTCAAAACTATAAGATTGGGGCCAGGGAGATGGCTTATTGGAATAAGCACTTCCCTGGAAAGTGCAAGGACCTGAGTTCAATCCCTGGTTCCACCAAAAAAAAAAAAAAAAAAAAAAAAAAAAAAAAGAAAAGAAAAAAGAAAAGAAAAGAAAACTATAAGGTCTTCTCACTTACATTTTTATCTCTCTAGCTGTTTTTCTACACTATAATATGAACACTGTTTGTGGGACACATCTAATCGAATGAAGCCTATGTCAGAAGACATGATTATTTCTCCATTATATATAGAAATTGAATACACATGATGAATAGAAATTTCATTACATTCAACATAGCTATTAATTTCTAAGCCAGATTTGACACTTTGGTAATAACAAGTGTTATCAAATACAGATCAGTAAGTACTTGTAAAAGTTTTTGAAGTCACTACTTCATGTATACTGTAAGTATTCACTGTAATCATTTATATTGAGATTTGAAAACTAAGATGGAGGCAAATGGGAGGGAAGAAAAGGAAAGGGAAAGTGAATATGATTCAGGTATATGTACACATACCAATTCTCCAAGATGAATATAATTATATATCAGAAGTATATATTAATAAAAATGAATAATGGAACAATAATTTTTAGATTGCATTTTGGAATTTGCTCATTCAATTTATACACAATAATTGAAATATTAATTTTTAAAGTTTTCAGTACACATTTTAATATGGTTTATATGACATTTAGTTCCTAGTAGGTAAGGATTATCACTCATTCATAAAACTGTGTTAGTGCCTCAAAATCACTAGATACTTATACTACGTTAAGTTGCAAAGGTAGGAATTTGCTTAAAAAGAGGGGAGTGTGAGGAAATAATTAATTTTAGAAAAAATTTTGAATGCCTGGTGTCAGACATAGTGGTAAGTACATTGGGAAGTAAGAGGCAAAGAGTCATGACTACTAAAATCGAATAGATGTATCTTTTCAAATCTGAATTTTCATGTTTTAGCCTTATTGTCATTGTCTTTGAACCATGATCTTCATTTTTCCAATACATGCAAGTATCAGTATTGTGAGGATTATATGAAATAATGTATAAAATTTTTTCAAACAGCGTAAAGTGCATTCTAAATTAGCATAAATTCTCTTCTCTATTAATGAACTCATCTAATTTTATAATAACATGTGTTGGATATTATTAATGTAATAACCCACTTTATAGACTAAAAATAGAAACTCCAACAGCTTCACTAATTTTCCCCAGTTCTCTTTAGTTTATGTACATGCTCTTTCTTCCACAACACAGCTGTCTTAGATCAAGAGTCTAAGGATCCTGTTTTATGAACTTCTTAGTAATAGTTCATCCATGTGATAGAATGGTTGACTTCTGATCTCGGTCATATGTGTTCTTTACAGGAGTCTCTACAGAAATGTCAACTATGATTTGAGGAGTAATGTTAAATTTAATGCATTTAGTTGTAGTTCAGTGAATTTTATTTTTATTTTTTTCAGTGAACTTTAAAAATAGCTGGTAAAAATAAATTTTTCACTCTAATGATGATCTAAATTACTGACAAAACAAAGTTATTATTAGAATCTCAAATTCAAGGTGGAGTTAAGGCTCAGAACATGAAGATTATTTATGTAACATCACACTGTTATATTTTAAAAGAATCAAATATGTGTTAACTTCTTGACTTTCAGTTTGAAAATGTTACCACTACATTTGCAAATGGTTTAGTCTGTCACAACTTTGTGGCCAGCATAAAAACTGCATATAGCGATATTAAATAATACTACATGGGAAAGATTGGAAGACTTGTTTGTTTTTTAAATATACCTCCTTATTCATTAAGTAAATTTATATCAAGTATTTCATAGAACAGTTCATAAACATGAGGTAGAAAGTTCCTTAAAACCATTGGTTTCATTTGGCATTTATTTATGAAAACTTGTAATGTTCAGTGGCAACTTATGGCCATTTAAAAATTATAACAACCGTCACTCTTTTCAATAAAAGTGAAAAAAGAGGAGAGCGAATTTTTCTTCTGTGCTCAAATTGTGTCAGTCATGCTGATTCAGCAGTAAGTACAATCCTTTAGAATCAGGGAGCATGTATTCTAACCTGAATTTGTGGACCTTAGCTGTTGAGCCTTTCATGAAAATGTTTAAGGATGTTTAGCCTAAATTAATAATCATGTGGGGGCAGGGAGATAGCTCAGTGGCAAGCGCAAGGGCCTGAGTTCAATCTGCAGTTCCACAAAAACAAACAAAAAATAATAATAACCATGTGGCAAGATGGCAAATTGATGGGGCTATTGAAAGAATTACAATATGAAACCTAAAATTGTGACTGGCACATAATACACATGTTTAAAAGTGGTATTGACTTGATATAGTACTACAGACACAACTCATTCAACTCTTCAGTAGGCAATTAATTCTGGCATTGTCTACACACTGCAAACTAAACTGAAATACAGAGTTTGAGAGATTCACTTAAATTCAGAAAAATTTAAATTTCTGGAATTTTGTCAAAACTAGACTCACTCTCAAATCTTAGTCCTTTTTTGCCTACAACTCTGACACTGGCTGAGAGAATTTACATATTCAAGGTACTCAAGTTATTATGCATAACCTAAAATTGCATAGGTTTTTACATATTTTATCAAGTGCAAGGAGATATGGTAGGCAATTATGTTCTGAGGTGTGAATATACTACATTAGGAGAATTATTCTCTTGAATTTTTTAAGTTTATCTGTAAATTTTAGGTTTAAATTTTGGTCACATTTATCATTGAGAACTTGATTTATTTTTATTATTGATGCCCTACCCTACCTTCAACCACTCTTCCCCTCCTTAATTATAAAATATCTTTTCCATTTTTTCTTTTCTTTTCTTATCATATTTTTCTTTTCCCTTCTTTCCTTTCCACCTCGCCCATGCCTAATTCCTCTTCCCATTTTTCTCCTATTTCACAATATCTATTATAGTTTGGTCTTTATTTACAGTTTTGATTTCTCATAGCAGAGAAACAAGCAGTATTTACACATATATGTTAAATTAATTTCATTTCACAGTATGGCATCAAAGTCTACCCATATAATTAGAAATGTCTCAAGAATATCTTCTTTTATTGCAGAGTAATGCTTCATTGTTTAAAATATCATCTCATTTATCTATTTATTACTTGATAGGCATTTGGATTGTTCTCTACATTTTGATATGACAATATATACTACCGTAAACATGGATCTGCATATATCACTGTGGTGTAATGCTTGAAATTCTTAGGGGATGATACCAAACAGAGGAATACCTGATCAAATGGCAACTCTCCTGCTAGTATTTGAGGAATCTCCACATTGATTTTCATAGTGTTTCTACAAATCTATCCTCCCACCAAGAGTGGAGAATGTTTCCTTTTTCCCCACAACCATACCAATATTTGTTATTGATTAATTTCTTGATAATAGCCATTCTTTCTGGAGTCAGAATAAATTACAGTTTTGTTTTAA
>NW_004524679.1:10120039-10120748 GCF_000260255.1 Octodon degus
TACTTCTTCATCTGAGAGGTGTCTTTTCATTTCACATGCATGCCCATTTTTGAATTAGGTCTTTAAATTTGGAGGATCTGATATTTCAGTTCTTTACATTTTCTAAATAGTATTCCTTTGAGGAATGGGCTGATTTTTTTTCTCACACTTTCAGTTGTCTTTTAGCTCTGCTGATGGTTTTTCTTGCTGTGCAAAAGCGTTTTCATGAGATCCAAGTTGTTGTTTCTTTTGTTATGGTTGTTATAAAATACTTTAAAAAATTTGTTTGGTACAAGGTATCACTACACAGCTCAGGCTCAACATGATACTCCTGTTTCAGCTTCTCCAGTGCTGGGATTACAGACCTGCGCACCACACCCAGTTTCAGTGGCCCACATAGCATTTGATTCCAAGGATTGAAACCGGTACCTGTGCTTGTCAGGAAGGTGCTTTGACTGAGCTCTGTAGCCAAAAGCTGTTGATTATTTGTGATAATTTCTCTGTGATATTTTTATAAGTACTTTTTTATACCAATGTCCTACCAATTCTCTCTTGAAGCAGTTTCAGTGTATCTATTTTGTTTTAATTTTTTATTTTTTTATTTGAAAATTTTATTGATAAACATATAGCAATGAGACAGTTTCAAATCAAATCTGAAGTACAGTTTCAACAAATAACACACTGCATATATTCTTCTTAGTGGTTAATTTCTGTAAAAGATGCAGACTTG
>NW_004524679.1:10120848-10161466 GCF_000260255.1 Octodon degus
AATGTCAGATTGTTTCCTCATATTTGGGAAGTTTTCTGCTATTACTTCTGCCCATATTTTTTTAATGTCCTTTGTATTGACTCCTTTCTCATTGATGCCTTTTAGTCTCACATTGTTCATCCATTGTTCATCTTTGTATTTTCTTGCAGGTGATGGATTATTTTTTCCTGCATTGCCATTGTTTTTAAGAGATCCTTTCTTACCTTTTCACTAGCTGCACCAGCATCTTCAAGATCTGAAACTCTTTCTTCACTTTCACTGAAATGGTTTTGCAAGCTTGTGATTGAGATTTTAAATTCCTCTGTATCTATTTAACTCTGCTTCATGTGATCTATTTCTTTCCTGTACTGCTCAATAAAGGAATCTGTCATTTTTCTAATCTTCTCTATTTTTTTATCAATGTCTTCTTTAAAGAGTTATTAATTCTTTTACTGCAGTATATTTTTTCAGATTGGTTTTCCTCCCTATTTTTCTGTAGTTGATTCTTTACTTCAGATGCTGTGAGATAGGAGCATTCCTTTCTTATTTCAGAAAATTCTGCTCTGAGTTCCTCTATGACTTTCTGCTGTTGCTTTTTTACTATTGACGTTATTAATTCATACATTTGAGCTCAGCTAGTGTTCTCTGTACTTGTTCTGGGTCGGCATTGGGTTTCTTCCATATGTTTCTACATGTGATTCTTTACTGCAGATATTATTAATTCAGGGATTTTTTTTTCACTTCCAATCTGTGTTCCTCTATACATTTCTGCAGTTGTTTATTTATTTCAGAAGCCATTGATTCATTGATTTCAGCTGTGTGTGTCCCACTTTCTTCTGTGTTAGTGTCCTCTGCACTTCTTATGGTTG
This sequence comes from Octodon degus, assembly GCF_000260255.1. Classification (NCBI taxonomy): domain Eukaryota; kingdom Metazoa; phylum Chordata; class Mammalia; order Rodentia; family Octodontidae; genus Octodon; species Octodon degus. Next base: position 10,121,697 of record NW_004524679.1, read on the forward strand.
GCTTGGGTTTTGAGATTGCATTTTGATTCTTCTTGTTGTCATTTTGTGTAGCACTGTCTTCTGATATTTGTTGTATCTTTTTGGTGCAGTTATAACCTTAGCACGTACAGAAGTTCAGGTGCAGATCTACAAAGTTTGGATTTTCCAGCGGTTCCTGGCTTGGGTCTGGCTGCTGTGCTCAGCTCCTTCCTGCTGCTGCCCTTGAGTGTAAACCTGTTGTGTCCCTCTGGCAAGATGTTCTGCTCCTGGACTAGCTCAGTGGTTTTGTCTCCTACACTCTCTGCATAGATTGCAGCTGCTGCGTTTCACTCCAGTCCTGTATGCCAGGCCTGAGCTAAGTCTGGAGGGGACAAGGAGGAGTAGGGGGAAGAGGCATCCCTCCCACACACTCACTGGGCCTGGACTAGGGCTGTATCTGGGGATTCCCAGAATGTGACAGAAATTCCTACTCGGTGGGAGTGGTGGGGGGTACTACAGAGAGATGGGGGGCATCCCAAGAGTGTGAAAAATGGTGTCACTCATGCTGTGCCTGGACTAGGGCCAGTTGGTCTCACTGCTGCAGGGTAACTGGAAGCTCTCCCACACACTCACTGGGGCTGGGCTAGGACTGGATCTGGGTTTTCCTGGAATCTGGCTGAAATTCCTACTGGGTGGGCAGGGTGAGCGAGTTGCTGCAGAGTGGTGGGGGGCATTCCAAGGGGGTGGAAGAGCGTCTCTCATATTTTATAATTAATTTTATGTTATTTTATTTTGAAGACTAAAAACAGAAGCAAAAACAGAAAAAAACAGAAACTGGGTAACATACAGCATGCATATGCTACAGATTTTGAAAAGAGGAATAGCTAATTAACCATGGTTGCTATTGTACCTATTTTTAATCTTCAAATCTGTTGCTCAGATTAACAGATATTGTTATGCAAGATTGGAGAAATAACTAAATATTGACACTTGCTTTCAAGAAAACTTATTTTTTTCCCTTGTCTTCTTTGGTTTTAATTTACTTTAAATAAGTCCTTGCCTGGCAATCTCAAGGTACTTATTTCAATCCCTGTTACCACAATAAATACTTTAAGAATAGTAAAGTACTAGGAATGGTACATATTTAGAAGACCAAGAATAGAGGCATTCAACCTGGGTATTGTATTACACATTGCTATCCTCTATGTAGTTGTTCATATCACAGATATTAGTGTACAGTTAGTCTAGGTGAAAGTTCTGAACATTAACTGCGATTGTCCAAAAAAAAAAAACTGTTGGAAATTATGAGTACAAGCATCGCAGCCATCCTGCATACATACTTACAAGTTTTGTCCTACTTACTTTTTCCCTATCTTTTCTCCTTTCTATCTCCTTCATTATTTAATCTTTAATTTCAGTTTATTTCCATTTTACTACATCTGTTATACCTTTCAGGCTTTATTCTTTCAGGTTCTTACACTAGGGAGATCATATGGTATTTACTCATGTGGGTCTGATTTAATTCACTTATAGGTATTGCCTCTAGTTGTATTCACTTACCTATAGTAGCTTCGAATTTGTCTTTCTTTATAGCTGAGGAATACTCCATTGTATAAAAATACCACAGATTTTTCATCCATTCCTCAGGTGACAGGAATTTTGGTTGTTTCCAAGATTTGGCTATTACAAATTGTGCTGCTATACATATGGATGCACTTATATCACTATGGTATGCTGTTTTCAGTTCTTTCGGGAAAATAACCAGAAAGGTAATAGCTGGATTGAAGGGGATTTCCAGTCCTAGTTTTTTGAGGATACTCCACACTGCATTCAATCATGGTTGTACCAGTCTACATTCTCACCAGCAAGGGATAAGTGTTCCTTTTTCCCCACAGCCTCTCTAGCATTTGTTATTAGTTGATTTCTTCATGATAGCCATTCTTTCATGGGTGAGACATTATCTCAACATTGTTATCATTTGCATTTCATGAATGGTGAGTTGTACAGAAGAATTTTTCTTGTATTCCTCCTTTCTATTATTTCTTTGCTGCCCCTTTCCCATTTCATGTCCCTCTATTATTTTTAAACCCAAAACATATTATTTTATGTTAAATGGTTTGCTATCTTGCAAAAGATATCCCTAATTAATGTAGGTTCTCCGGGAGAACATCAAAGAATTTTATTGTACATAGCTTTTTATTTTTTATTTTTTTTTCAAAGTTTTATTGACAAATAGATAGCAATGAGACAGTTTCAAATCAAATCGGAAGGACAGTTTCAACAAATAATACACTGCATATATTCTTCTTAGTGGTTAATTGCTGTACAAGATGCGGACTTGTGATCCTATTTACAAACACCATTAGAACAAATCATTCTATTCATTAAGAGAATGCAACTATATATCTATCCCAACCTCTTTGAATACACAGATACAAAATGGACATTCATCTGTATACCCCATTTTTTCTAAGTTCCGTTATTGAATATTATAGGTGTGTAAACTCAGCAAAATATTCTAAAAGAGTCCAGTAGCCCATAATAGCATTGGGTCTTCTGTTTAACTGGCAATGTCAGAAATTATTGACCTGAGTCCCCCACAGCTCAACATAACAACATGGCTTTACTTCCTATATTTCATCTTCATACTTTTCTACTGGATGGTTAAGACCAAGGTAAAACAGGACCTGTGCAACAAGAGTTGTAGCTTTTTGGTCTGACAAGGTCAGTGAAATGCCCTCAGGATTTATCTTGAGATCCTGTACGTCAGATTGTTGAACCTTTGTCAGTGTCAGCCATGTGGATGAGTCACGGCCAATGCTTGGCCTATGTGCTCTCTGTGAAAGCCTGAGAGAGTGTCTTCTCCCCATGTGACTCTCCTTAGGCACACTCTACGTCATCGATCACTTTCCTCTTTGGCCCCATAATCTTCTTGATCAGAAAATTTGGGACACTACCGAGTGTACATAGCTTTTTAGATATGTTGACTTTAGTCACCTACGGTTCTATTCATTATAAGTGAAAATAGATGATATTTTCCAGCGTTTAGTGACCTCTCTAGATTTATATAGTAAAGTATAAAATCAAATTTTTGGTAAGAAATTGATTATCAACACACTTCATAATTATTTGTAATTATAACCATAGCATCACTTAACTCCAGTTTCAATATAATTAGAATCAAATCCTATAAAGACTAATTTACCTAAAATATTTTTGGAACAGTGTTTTCCTTAATTTTGAGATAAAGTTAAGGAGAGTTTAGAGCTCAGTTATAAATAATTTTGTGGAATGTATAAACAACAGGTTAAATATTTTGATTTCTATTTTTGAATACTTTTTTCTAATATCGTATATAGGAAAATTATATTAAGTATCTAAAACTGATGAAAAGAGAAGACAACAAAATAAGATTGAACTGCTCCTTTCCATAGACCAGAAGCTTTGCTTTACTCTTTTCTTAATTTGTTATAACATTTTTCTTTTCTTTTTCTAATTTAGCATGCATATATCTTGTAATCTGAACAACTAATTTGAAGGCACACAGAAATACAGTAAATACTGTTGAATTCATATTATTTTGTCTAGTGAAATTCTGTATTACTTGTACATTTTTTCTTTTAATGATATTTTATATGCTCTTCAAAAATTAAAAAAGTATCTAAAACTTTGTAAATTCTGATTAGTACCTCCAAATATTGTAATCTAGTCTTTTCACTGTTCATATTCATCATAAAATGGACAGTGGCTACCTATTTACTAAATTCAGTAGTTTTCCTTTTTTCTTTTTTTTTTTTGAGACAGAGTCTCAGTATATAGTTCTGGTTAGCTTTAACCTCATTTTCTGCATTATTTGACAATTTTAAAATGTATGTAACAAGTTCAAATATAGAAATATTGAGCATGTATTCACTTGTATACTTAAATATATATTTTATACATTCTAATTTTATATATTTCAATTTTTATTTTATATGTACATTGAATTCAGCATCGTACACTCTGACACAATGGTAGCACTGTGTCATTTTTTTCTTTTTTATGAATTCTTTTATTTTGAAGAGTAAAAACAAGAGCAAGGAAAACAAAACAAAACACAGAAACAGGGTAACACATAACAATACATACATTACAGATTTCCAAACAAGAATATGTGATTAACAGTGATTGCTATGTTATCTATTTTTCTTGTCAAATCTGTTGCTCAGATTAACAGATAAAACTATGCAAGATGGGATATATGATTGAATATTATCACATGTTTTCAAGAAAACTTAAATTTTTGTCCTTTACTCCCATTTTCTTTTATTAACTTTTAAAACAAATTTCTTAAAAGAGATCACAGTAATAATGCATATGACATTAGAAACAGTACACATTTAGAAGACCAAATGACAGACACTTTAAGCCCTACTTACTTTTTAGTATTACACATTGCTGTGCTCAGTGTACTTGCTTAATGAACACATATCAACATATAGAGTTAGTCAATTCTACCCATTAACTGCTATTTTCAAAAACTTGATGGAAATTCTTATGACCATTGCCTTGTCCATGTTGTATAGATAAATGTATGGTTTTGTCCCTACCTTATCTCCTAATTTTTCTCCTTTCTCTCTCTTTGCTGTTAAATCATTAAGTTCTATTTCTTTCCATTTAAATGTGTCTGTTATACCTTTCCATTTTTATTTCTGCTTTTCAGTTTTTACAATAGAGAGAAAATACTACATTTACCCATGTTGGTCTGGTTTATTTCACTTTTGGGTATAGCATCAAGTTGCATCCACTTACCTAAAAAGGCTTTGTGTTTGTCTTTCCTTATCGCTGAATAATATTCCACTGTATAAAAATACCAAAGCTTTTGCACCCATTCCGCAGGTGATGGGCATTTTGGCTGTTTCCAAGATATGGCTATCACAAATTGTGCTACTGTAAACATGAGCTCAGTATGACAGGATGTTTTCAGTTCTTTTGGGAAAATTCTCTGAAGGGGGATAGCTGGAATGAATAGAATTTCCCGTCCTAGTTTTTTGAGGAGTCTCCACACTGATCTCCATAATGGCTGAACCAATTTACATTCCCACCAGCAGTGGAGAAGGGTTCCTTTTTCCCCCTCAGCCTCTCCATTTGTTATTAGTTGATTTCTTTATAATAGCCATTCTTTCCAGGGTGAGAGTCTCCATGTTGTTTCGAGTGTGTGTGTGTGTGTGTGTGTGTGTGTGTGTGTGTGTGTGTTTTGGGAAAGGTCTACAGGCTGTTCAGGGTCTTATGACTACATTGGGCTTGTAGTGATTCACCTGTTTACAAACTCCCAAGTGCTGGGATTACAGGCTCATGCCACCATATCCAGTCTCAGCTGCTGTCTCAGTGCACTCCGGGGATGGGGATGGCCTAGTAGGCCGGGGAATTGAATCCCTGGCCTCTGCACCTGTTTGCACGTGTTTTAATCCACTGAACTATTTGGCCAGCCCTCAATGTTGCTTCAATTAGCATTTCTTAAATGATCAGTGAGGTGGAACATTTCTTCATGTATTTATTTTCCTGTTTTATTTCTTCCTCTCAGAAGTATATATTCATCTCAGATGCCCACTTTTGTAGTGGGGTCTTAAATTTGATGGCTCTAATGTTTTTCTCAATTCTTTATATATTCTAGATAGAAGACCTTTGTCTGAGTGCCTATTAAGATTTTTTCCAAATTTGTGGGTTGTTTTTCCACTCTGTTGATGATTTCTTTTCATGTGCAGTAACATTTCAATAAGCGGAGGTCACCATTGTGTATTCTTTCAAGTATTACCCGTGCTGTTTCATTTTTGCTTAAGAAATGTTTGCATACCCCCATATCTTCAAGATTTATACCTACTTTCTCTTCCAGGAGATTTACTGTTTCTGTTTTAGTGTTTAGATCTTTAATCCATTTTGATTTTAGTTTAGTGTATGGTGATAGACCTCCGTCTAGTTTTAGTTTTTAGCATGTAGTGAGCCAGCTTTTTCAGCATCATTTGTTAAAGAGGCTATCATTCTTCCAGAGAACATGTTTGACCCTTTTGTCAAACATAGCATGGCTTAGTGTATTTGTAGTTTTATCTGCATCTTCTCATCTGTTCCATTGATCCTCAGGTCTATTTTTTGCAAATACCATGATGATTTTATCACAGTAGCTTTGCAGTATAATTTCAAGTCAGGGATTGTGATGCCTCATGCCTTGACTTTTTTGCTAGAGCCTAAGTATTACTTTCTATTTTTTTAGTATTACTTTTTATTGGTGCATGTTTGTCATGCTTATTTTTTATTTTCATCTTGGAGAATGGGTACATGTACTTAGCATATCTTAATGCACTTTAGTCTCCTATCCTTCACCATTCTTTCTTAATCTCTAAATTCCTTTACCCAATTTTTATGCTTTTGTTTGATTTATAATACATAATTATTATATTCATTGTGTATATTGGTACATGTATAAGACACATGCAAATTTTTATTTATTTCTCCTTCCCAAGGCTCTAGACTCTTGTCAGGATTCCCATTTGCAAAGCGTCTATCTCTTTGTACACTTTTGTCAGTCTTTTGTTTTTGTCTTCATGTATACTTTGAGACCCTAAAACAAGAGAAAGCTTATGATATTTAAGTTTGTTTCTATGATTTTTTTTACTTAGAATATTTTCAAAGACAATCCACTTTCCTAAAAATGTGTAAAAATTATTTTATATCACTGAGTATTATTCCATTATTCAAGCCAACAGGTATTTTTTTATCTGTTCATCAGTTGATGGGTATAAAGGCTGATTTCTGGACTTAGTTATTATGAATGGATAAATGTTGGTATACATATAACACTATGACATATTTATCTCTTTAGAGAAAATACCAAGAAGGACAATAGCTGTGTTGAATAAAATCCCTACTTTTTTTTTCAGAAATCTCCCTCCTGATTTCCATGATGTTTGTACCAATTTACCTTTTCAACTTTCTCAGCAACACCTCAAAAATTTTGTTCTTATTTTATTTATTATTAATTGTCATTCTCAGTTCTAAGTGTTTATTTTTATTTCTTTAATAATCAGAAAATGTTGAAAAAAATTTCCATAATTTTTTGAGAAACAAATAGCAATGAGACAGTTTCAAATCAAACTTTTAGGACAGTTTCAGTAATTAACACATTGCATACTCTCTTCCCAGGGATTATTTGCTGTACAAGATGTAGATATTATATGCTATTTACAAACACTATTACAACAAATCCCTCTAAACATTAAGAGAATGTAACTATATATCTATCCTAACCATTTTGAATACACAGACACAAAATGGACATTCATCCTTATCCCCTTTTTTTAGTTCCATCATTTGAATATTATAGGTGTGTTAACTCAGCAAAATATTCCAAAAGAGTTCAGGAGTTCATAATACTATTGGATCTTCCGCTTCACTGGTAATGTTCGAAATTGTTGACCTGAGTCCCCTACATCTCAACATAACAGCATGGCTTTACTTCTTATACTTCGTTTATATACTTTTCTGCTGGTTGGTTAAGACCAAGATAAAACAAGACCTATGCAACAAGAGTTGTAGCTTTTGGGTCTGATAAGGTCAGTGAAATCCCTTCAGGATTTATCCTGAGATCCTGTACTTCAGATTGTAGAACCTTTGTCAGTGTGAGGTATGTGGAAGAGTCACGGTCATTGCTTGGCCAATGTGCTCTCTGTGAAAGCCTGAGAGAATGTTTTCTCTCCATGTGACTCTCCTTAGGCACACTCTACATCATCGATCACTATCCTCTTGGGCCCCATAATCTCCTTGATCACAAAATTTGGGACACTACTGAATTACATGACGTTACAGTACATGTTCTCATATGTCATATATTTTATGCTTATTTGTTTTATTCTGAAAAACATTCATTTATTTCAGTTGCCATTTTGGGGGGTTCTTTTATTAGGAAAGTCTGATTTTTATTTCTTTACACATTTATAAATAGTATTGTTCTGTTTAAGATATAGTTGGAAAAATATTCCGCATTCAGTAAATTATCACTTTACTTGTTTAGTTGTTTCTTTGATGTACATAATCTTCTTAATTTGATATAATCCCATTAGAATTCTATTGAGAAAGCTCTTGCCAATACTTTGGCTCCAGTATTTTCTGTATTTATTTTACAATATATAAAGTGTTTCTTTTTTAAAATTTGAGCTTTGAAAAATTTAATTTTAGCATAAGACATGATGGTAGATATTTGTCTAGCTTCTTTATACATCAAGATAATCAGTTTAACAAGTGCTATTTTCTGAAGAGGCTGCCATTCCATAATTGTAAGTTTTTGGACCCTTTCTGAAAGATCAGTTGATTGAATGTGTCCTGAAGTGTTTCTACATCTATTATGTTTCACTTTTATACACATACATGTTTATCCATCAATATCTTGCATGTCATCACTGCTGGTCAGCAAGATAATTTGAAGACAGCTATTTTGATGCCTCCTTCACTGTTCTTGTTACTCCTGTTAATTTTTGATACTCAGGGCCTTTTCTTATTCCACATGAAAGTTGTTAGCATTTTAATGGGTTTGCATAAAATTTCTATCATGTTTATGACTATGTTGACAATATTAGTTTTTCCTATGCAGGAATAGAGGATAACTTGGTATTTTATTATGCCTTCTTTAACCTCCTTTCACAGAGTACTTTACTGTTTTGCTGTAAAGGTTTTTCATTTCTTACATTGGATTAATTCCTAGGTATTAATTTTTCTTCATGATACTGTTAATATTATTGGTTTCCTAATTTCTTTCTCAGTAAACCCACTTGCAGATAGCAGTGCCATTTACTTTTGTACATTATTTTTGTATTCTCTTATATGCAAGACTTTGGTTATCAATTTTCAGAGCCATTTGGTAGAATTTTTGCATCTTCTGTATAGAGTTGCATATCATTTTAGAAACATGGGAATTTGAGTTTTTCCTTTGCAACACCTGTAGCTTTAATTTCCTTCTCTTGATTGAATGCTTTGACTAATAGTTTGAATACTATTTTGTTTCAATTGATAAGTGAATAACCTTCTCTTGTTTCTGAATTTAGATGCTTTAAGTCATTTTAAATGTTTTCAGAATTCTTTATTTAATATGACATCATGTTAACTATTATATTTTATTTAATTAGAACTTAATCATTGTTTTTCCATAAGTGCCTTTTGTCATATTGAGCTAAGGCTTTTCTATTCTTATATTCTCCAGGGTTTTTTAATCATTAATAGACATTAGATTTTTCCAAAAACATATTCATCTATTATGATAACGTAGCTTTGACCATGCTTTGTTTATATAGTGCATTACATCTATTGATTAATATATGTTGAACCATGTTTGCAACTGTGGTCGTGATGTGTGATATTTGGGGGTTTTTTGCTTTGTTTTGTTTACTTTTGCTTTTTTTCGGTATAAATGTGTGAATTCAGGACCCTGAATTTGCGAAAAAGAACTTATTCTACTGAACTATCTCCCCAGCCACATGTGTTATATTTTTGACGAAATATTTTATTTTAGTTGGCAAGATATGTGGAGTACCTTTATTCTGATTGCTCACTAAGGAGATTGGTTTATAATTTCCTACTTCACTTGGTGTTTTGTCTGTCTGGGGATCAGCAATTTTGGCATTTGCAGGTGAATTTGAAAGCACTATTTCTCTTTCTATGTCATTAAAGTATGTGAGGCTAATTGATGATATAAAAATCAAAAAGATTTTATAATTCAGCAGTGAATATATTGTGTCATGTACTTTCTTTAATTTTTAAATATTTTTTTTAAAATTACTGCCACAGGTTTATATGTTATTTTTATAAAATGTTTGTGTTCTTGGTTCAGTATTTGTAGTTTGTATGTGAATAAATTTATTTATTAAAATTTGTCAAATTTGTCTATAGCTTTCATACTAATTACAATCATTTTTTCTTCTAATTTTCTTTCATTTTGAATAGTATACATAAGAGCAAGAAAAAAGGAAACAAAGACAGAAACAAGGTAACATAGCAAAACATACTTTACAGTTTTTCAAAACAACTATAGCTTATTAACAGTGATTGATTATATTATCTATTTTTATCATCAAATCTGTTGCACAGATTAACAGTTACATAAGATAGGTCATATAATTGAATATTACCACATGCTTTCAAGAACTCTTAAATTTTTGTTGTTGTCTCTCATTTTCTTTTACTAATTTTTTAACAAAAATGTATTTTAAATATAGTATAGCAAAACTTGATATGACACTAAAAACAGTAAACGTTTAGAAGACCAAAATAAAAGGTATTTTAACAATGGTTTTAGTATTACACATTGCTGTCTTCAATGTGGTTGGCTAGTTCACAGATACCAGCATGTCCAGAATCAGTGGGTCAGTCAACTAAGGTCACTTGGGAGAGGAGTAGGGAATTGAGGAGTGGACAAAGGACAGGAGACACGAGAAATGGAGACAAGACAGGATTCTGATGAAGTCTCATTTATTCCAAGGAAACTCTGGGTATATATAGTGGAGGCATAGGGAAATGACTTCGGTGGGTAAAAGGCACGAGTAACTAGGCAACCAGGCTATGACAGGAAGTCCCACCTCTGGGGCATAACAGGAGACTTATGGGAAATAGGTGGGGTAAGAAGAATTAGGAGCTTAGCTCAGCAGAGGTAGGGGAAGTGGAACCCGGAAACCCACTTGCAATAGGATTGGAGGCCTGGAGTTATTGAGCCTCCCACACCAGCATATATAGTTAGTCAGGATGAAAATTCTACCAATTAACTGCTATTTTCAAAAATTTGATGGAAATTCTTAGGACCATTGCCTTATCGATCTTGTGTATATATAAGTGTATTTTTTTTTCCATTTGTGTATTTTTAAGAAGAGTCTCCAGGGAATTTAGTGTCTCACTACTAGATCACACTCAGAGATATCTGCCAGTTTATAGCCTCCTAAGAGCTGGGATTGCAGGCATGCCCCACCACACCCAGTCTCAATTGCTGGCTCAGCCCATCCTGTGGGAAGGGCCATTATGGAAGGCCCCGGGGTCAAATCCCCAGCCCTTGGGCCTGCTTGCAGTTGCTTTAATCTACTGAGCTATTTTGCCAGCCACATAAGTGTACGTTTTTACCTATATCATATTTCCTAACTTTTCTTCTTTCTCTCTTTTTGTTGTTTAATCCTTAAGATCTGTTTTCATTTAACTGTGCTATACTTTTCAGTTTTATTTCTTTTGAATTCTTACACTAGGGAAACAATACATTATTTACACATATGGGTCTGATTTATTTCACCTATGATTATATCTTCCAGTGGCATCCACTTACCAATTAGGCTTCAAGTTTGTTTTTCTTTATAGCACAGTAATATTCCATTATATAAAAACACCATAGGTTTTTCATGCATTCCTCAGGTGATGAGCATTTTGGTTGTTTCCAAGATTTGGCTATCACAAATTGAGTTGCTATAAACTTAGGTGTACATATATCACTATAATATCATGTTGTCAGCACTTTTGGGAAAATTCCCAGAAAGGGGATAGCTGGATTGAATAGGCTTTCAAGTCCTACTTTTTTGACGCTTCTCCACTCTGATTTCCATAATGGTTGCACCACTCTACATCTCAACCAATAGTAGAGATGGGTTCCTTTATCCCCATAGCCTCTCCAAGATTTACAGTTGCTTTAATTCTTTATAATATCCATTCTTTCTGGGGTGAAATGTTATCTCAGTATAGTTTAATTTGCATTTAATGAATGGCTAGTGATGTGAAGCATTTTTTCATGTATTTATTTGTTTTTTATTAATTTTATTGAAAAACATATAGCAATGAGACAGTTTAAAAACTGATTAATAGGACAGTTTCAATAATACATATTGCATATTGTTATCTTCTTAGTAGTTATACATAGTACAAGATGTAGACATTATATGCTGTCCAAGTACTATTAGTTCAAATCTTTCTTTTCACTGAATTAAGAAAAAGTAGCTGTTCATCTATGCTCACTATTTTGTATATACAGATACAAAATGGTCCTTCTTTTGTATTCCTTATTTTTGTTTTGTTTTGTTTTCTTTAGAGATGGGTATACCATTGCCATTTAAATATTTTTGGTGCGTGAATTCAGCAAAACAATCCAATATAGTCCAGTATTCCATAATAGTAGTGGGTTATCCATAGGACTGGCAATGTCTGAAGTTGTTGACTTTAGCCTTTTACAGCTCAGCATATTAATATGACTTTACTATTTATACCTTGTTCTTATACATTTCTGCTAGACTGTTAGAACAAGAATAAAGCAAGACTTATATAATGAGAAATATAGCTTTTGTATCTGATAAGGTCAGTCTAGTCCCCTCAGGATTTAACCCATTACCCTGTACCGCACTTTGCAAATCTCTTCAGTGTCAGCCATGTGGATGAGTCACGGACATTGCTTGACAACATTGCTTTCTGTGAAAGCATGGGAGAATGTTTTCTCTCCCTGTGACTCTCGTTAGACACACTCTACATCATTGATCACATTCCTCTGTGGCCCCATAATCTCCTTGATCAGAAAATTTGGGAGAAAACTCAGTCACATGATGTTACAATATGAGTTCAATGATATCCTGAGTCTTCCCTTAACTTGAAAGGCTAGGGCCAAAATGTTGGCTGTCCTTGTAGCCCTTCTTTTTCTCTAATTTTCAGTCTACAAATGTAGGTTGTTAACCCTCCAGAAGAGAAACTTCTTATCACACAACAATATATGCAGTTGGGTTTACCCTCAGTATCTGCCTAAATATCAAACATCTTAGGCAAAACATGGAACAGGTATTTTCCATCTAGTATTGGTATCTTAAACTTTAACTCTCTACAGAATATGGAGAAGAAAATAATTACTTAAAATATGAACAGTTACGTATTTTTACACAGAAATGTAGAAATCTAACCATATACAGCATTGTAGCAGTACAGTCCTGTGACATTTTTTTCTTTTCTCTTTTTTCCATTTATTACATTTTTATTTTTAAACAAACCTTTAGTGGAGAGACAGTATGGCAATAATTGGTATGTCAACAAAGCAGTATGTATTTAGAAGACCATAATGACAGGTTTTTCAAGTGTGACCCTTCTATTACATATTGTTCTGTTCAATGCAGTTGCTTAGTTCACAGATAATAGCATATATAGTTAGTCAGGGTGAGAATCCTTCCAGTGAATTGCTAGTTTCAGAAACCTGCTGTTGTTTCTCAGGATCATTGCCTTACCCATCTTGTGCATATAAATGTATGGCTTTGCCCCTGTCATTTTTCCCAACTTTTCTCCTTCCCCTCTCCTCATTGTCCAATCTTCAAGTTCTCACCTTCCTTTTAATTGTGTTATAACTTTTTATTTGTATTTCATCTTTGGAGTTCTTATACTAGGGAGACTATATGATATTTACAAATGTGTGTCTGTTTCTTTTCACTTGTTAGTATATCTTTAAGTGGCATCCAATTAAGTATGCTTCAAGCTTATCATTCTTTCTAGCTAAACAACACTCCATTCTATAAAAATATCACATCCATTTCATCCATTTTTCAGGTGACAGACATCTTGGTTGTTTCCAAGATTTGGCTATCACAAATTATGCTGCTATAAACTTAGGTAGACATATATCACTATGATATGAGGTTTTCATTTCCTCCTGGAAAATTCCCAATAGGGGGACTGATGGCTTGAATGAGATTTCTAGTCTTAGTATTTTAAGGAGTTTCCACACTGATTTCCATAATGGTTACACCAGTCTACACTCCCACCAGCAGTGGACTCTTCAACATTTGTTAGTAGTTGATTTATTTATGACAGCCATTCTTTCTGGGATGAGAAGTTATCTCAGTGTTGTTTTAATTTGCATTTCACTGCTGGCTAGGGATGTGGAGCATTTTTTGTATATTTATTAGCTTCATTAATTTTGTCCTCTTTGAAGTGTGATTTCATCTCGCATGCCCATTTCTCGATTGGGTCTTTAAATATTGGGGCCCTAATGTTTATTAGTTCTTCATGGATTCTAGAGAGCAGACCCTTGTCTGAGTGCTTATTAGTCAAGATGTTTTCGAAATTTCTGTGTTGTCTTTTCACTTTGTTTGTAATTTCTTTTGATGGGCGAAAATTTCTCAGTAAGTGGAGGTCGTAGTTTTTAATTCTTTGAAGTATTACCCATGCAATTTGATTTCTGTTCATGAACTCTTTGCCTACCCATATGTCTTCAAGAGTTCCTCCTACTTTCTTTTCCAGATGATTTAGTATTTCCCTTTTAATGTTTAGATCTTTAATCCAGTTTGACTTTAAATTATTGCATCGTGATAGACCTTGGTCAAGTTTTAATCTTTGGCATGCAGAGAGCCAGTTTTGCCAGCAACATTCTTTAAAGAGGCTATCTTTCATCCAGTGAGCATGTTAGGGCACTTTTTGAAGATTAGGTGACTGAGTGTGTTTGCAGAAGCCTCTGCATCTTCCAATCTATTCCACTGATCCTCAGGTCTATTTTGTTGCCAGTACTATGCTGATTTTATCACAGTACCTTTGTAGTATAATTTTAAGTCAGGAATTTTAATGCCTCCGGTATTTTCTTTGTTGCCCAGGATTGCCTTTGCTATTTTATATGTTTTCAGCTTTCAAATAAAATTTTGGAGTGATTTTTCTAGGTTTGTGAGCTATGTTGGTGGTAGTTTGATAGGTTTTGCATTAAATATATAAAGAAATTTTGGGAGTATGGACATCTTCCAATGTTGGTTCTTCCTATACAGGAGCAGGGAATATCTTTCCAATTTCTGAAATTCTGTTTGATAACTTTTTTAAGACTAGTGTAATTTTTCTTGATAAGATCTTAGAATTCTTCAGGTAGATGAATTCTAAGATATTTTATTTTCCTTGTTGCTATCATAAAAGTTAGTGTTTCTACAATTTTCTTCTCAGTGTGTTTGTTATTTGTGTGGAGGAATGCTATTGACTTGTGGGTATTGACTTTGTATCCTGCTATGCTACTGAATTTGTGTATAAATTCTAGTACCTTCTTTTTGGAGTGTCTTGGGTCTTCAAAGTAAAGTGTCAGGTCATCTACAAATAATGGTAAGTTAACTTCTTTACCTGTTCTTATTCCTTTCATTTCTCCCTCTTGTCTAATGGCTCTACCTAATGATTCCAGAACTATATTGAATAGTAGGGGTGGTATAAGACTCCCTTGTCTTCTACCAGATCTGACAGTAAATGAGTTCATGTTTTCCCCATTTAGAATTATGTTGTTGTCATAGATGGCTTTTATCAGATTGAAGCAGAGGCCATCTATTCCAATTTTCTTTAGGACTTTGAACATGAGTGTTGCACCTTGTTCAAAGCCCTTTCTGCACCAATTGAGATGATCATGTGGTTTTTAGATTTCTCTCTATTGATATAGTGTATTATAATTATAGATTTTTGAGTATTGAACCATCCTTGCATCCCTGGGATGAATCCAACCTGCTTATGGTGTATTATCTTCTTGATGATTTGCTGCATTCTATTTGCTAGGATTTTGGCATCTATGTTCATGAGGAAGAAGATTGACCTGTAGTTCTCTTTTTTAGTTGCTTTTTTCCCTGGGTTTGTGTCAGTGTAATACTTGCTTCAAGAAATGGTTTTCAGTCAATTTCACTGCAGAGTTCCAGGATTATTGGCAATATACCTTCCTTTTCAATTTCATTGTAGAGTTTGAGGAGTATTGGCATTATACCGTCCATAAATTTATTGTAGAATTCAGCTCTGATTCATTCAGGGAATAGACTTTTATTTGTTGGTAGGCTTTTTAATTTCATTTCATATTTCATTAGCAGTTATTGAGTTATTGAGAGTTGTTATATCTTCTTGATTAAGTTTTGGTAATTTGTACCTTTCTAAGAATCTGTCCATTTCTTCTGTGTCTTCTGTTGTATGAGAGTAAAAGTTCTCAAAGTAGTTATGGACAATCTTCTGAATTTCCACTGGGTCTTTGGTAGTTACACCCTTTTTATTCCTTATTGCTTGTATTAGAATTTTTTCTTTCCATCTTATGATGATTTTTGATACTGGCTTATTGATTTTATTTAATCTTTCAAAGAGCCAGCTTTTTGATTCGTTCATTCTTTGAACTGTTTTCTTCATCTCAGTTGCATTAATATCTGCTCTAATCTTTATAATTTCTTCCCTTCTTTGGGCTCTGCGTTTGGTTTGCTCTTCCTTTTCTAGATTTTGGAGGTGCATCATTAGGGTGCTTCTTTGTTCCTGTTCTGTTTTCCCAGTGTGTGAGTTCACAGGTATGATTTTCCCTCTGAGAACCACTTTCATTGCATCCCATAAGATCCATGAGGTTGTGCTTGAATTTCCATTGAATTGTAGATACTGTTGAATTTCTTGTTTAATTTCATCTGTGACCCATTGGTTGTTGAGCAGGGTGCTGTTTAATTTCCATGTATTTATGAGGTTTTTCTGTTTTCTTGTCTCTCATTTATTTCCAGTTTCTTTGCACTGTGGTCAGATAATATGCATGGGATAATTTCTGTTTTCTTTCATATACTTAAGCATGACCTAGAGACCAGTATGAACTCTATTTTAGAAAATGATCCACGTGCAATTGAAAAATGTATATTCAGCTGTTGTTGTGTGGAACACTATGTATATGTCCACTAAGTTCATTTGTTCTAAGGTCTGGTGCAGTTCTTCTACTTCTTTGCTAATTTTTTTCTGGTTGACCTGTCTTTTTTGAAGAAGGGGGTGTTCAGGTCTCCAGTTAAGGTTTTGATATTGGATATTAGATTTTTTTTGTGAGTTCAGATTCATCTTATATATTTGGGTGGTCCTGTGTTTGTTGTGTATACATTTGGAAGTGTTTCCTCTTCCTCTTGAATGTCTCCCCTGACCAGTACATAGTGGCTTTCTTTATTTTGTTTGATCACTCTTGGTTTGAAGTTGAGACTATCGGAGAACAAGATTGCTACCCCTGCATTTTTCTGCGGTGCTGGGGTGTGCAGTATTGTTTTCCATCCTTTGACTTGCAGCCTATGAATGTCTTTATCAGTTAATGCATTTCTTGTATACAGCATATATTTGGATTGTGTTCCATTAATCTACTGTGCCAGTCTATTTCTTTTAATTGCTGAAATTATTCCATTTACATTTATGGTTATAATTGAGATGTATTGATTTACGATGGACATGTTATTTACCTGCTGTTGTTTACTCTTTTTTTCCCTTTGTTTAGTTGTTTGCCCTATTTAGAGGGTTCCTTATGTTCTCATTCATGGAATTCTGATAATTTTGGTCCCTCTGTAGAACATCTTTTAGTAGTCTGTGTAGGTTGGCTTTGTCATCATGAAATTCTTTATTTTTTTCTTTCTTGTGGAAGTATTTCACTTCTCCATCAAACTTAAATTAGAGTTTTGCAGGGCAGAGTGATCTGGGCTGGAATTTGTTTTCATAGAAGACTTGAAGTACTCTGCTCCATGCTCTTCCTGCCTTCATGATTTGTTAAGAGAAATCTGTCATCTGATTTGTTTTCCTTTAAATGTGATCTGTTTCTTTTTTTGTCTAGTGGCTTGCAGTACATTGTTCTTGTCCTGGATTTCTGGGATCTTATTATATGTCTCGATATGTTTTTAATTGGGTGGAAGTTATTTGGATATCAGATTGTTTCATCATATTTGGGAAGTTTTCTGCTATTTCTTCTGCCCATATTCCGTTTATATCATTTGTATTGACTCCTTCTTTCTCACGGATGCTTATTGGTCTCATTATGTTCATCTTTGTATCACCTTGCAGGTGATGTATTATTTTTTCCTGCATCCTAATTGTTTTTAAGAGATATTTTATTACTTTTTCACTAGCTTTGATTGTGACTTCAAGATCTGAAACTCTATCTTAAGTTTCATTCAAACAGTTTTGCAGGCTTATGCCTGAAATTTTAAGTTCCTCTATATCTCCTTGACTCTGCTTCATGCAATCTCTTTCTTTCCTGTATTGCTCATTCAAGGAATTCATCGCTTTTCTAACCTCCTCTATTTTTTTTGTCAGTGTCTTCTTGAGAAGCAGTTATTAATTCTTTTACTTCAGGAATTATTTTTGATCTGATATCCTCTATATGTTTGTGCATTTGTTTCTTTACTTTAGATGCTATTAATTCAGAGATTTCTTTTTTTTTCAGAGATTAATTCTGATCTGAGTTCAGATTATATCTTTCTGCTGTTGTTTTCCTTCTTCTGAAGCTAGTAATTCAGGGATTTCTTTTTTATTTCAGAGATTAATTCTGGTCTGCATTCCTGTATACCTTTCTGCTGTTTTTTTTTTTCTTCTGACACTAGTAATTCTCAGATATTCTTTTGCTGTTGTTTCAGAGAATAATTCTGATCTGAGTTACTATATACTTTTCTGATGTTGTTTCTTTACTTCAGACGCTATTATTTCACAAATTTCTGTTGAGCTAGTGTCCTCTCCAATTGTTCTGGGTGGACTTGAGCCTGAGATTGCATTTTCCTCCTTCTCTTTGTCATTTTGTATAACAGTGATGTCTGACCTTTGCTGTAGAGCTTTGGTGCACTTATAACCTTAGCACTTTCTGAAATTCGGGTGCAGATCTATTAAGTTTGAGTTTTTCCAGTTGTGCCTGGTTTGGGTCTAGCTGTTGTGCTCAGCTCCTTCCTGATGCATCTCCAGGAAGTGAACTTTTTGTGCCCCTCTGTTGTGCTCCTGGCTCAGGGGGTGAAGGGGAGCTCAGAAGCTCTCCCACACACTCACTGAGCTTGGGTTTGGGTTGTATCTTGGGGGTCCCAAATGCACAGCAGAAGTTTCACTCATTGCGAGGTTTTGGGGGCCAGGCTCAGGAGGTGTTTTGATGTTGTGGCAAAGGGTCTCACTCACGTGGCATGCCTAGGTTTTGGTGAAGATTGTTTCTGCAAGTGCACGGGAAATGGAAGCTCTCCACACACTCGCTGGGCCTGGGCTTGGGTTGAATCTGCTTATGTATTTATTGGCCTCTTTTAGTTCTTCCTTTCAGAAGTGTATATTCATCTCTGATGCCCATTTTGGGTTGTGTCTTTCAATTTTTTGTGCTCTAATGTTTTTCAGTTCTTTATAATTACTAGATAGAAGACTTTTGTCTCTGTGATTATTAGTTAAAATGTTTTCCAAATTTATTGGTTGTCTTTTTACCCTGTTGGCAATCTGTTTTGATGTGCAGAAACTTTTCAATAAGTGAAAGTCTTACTGAGAATTTGTTAATTCTTTCAAGTATTTCCTGTGCACTTTGATTTTTGCTCATGAAATTTTTGCCTACTTCTATAGCTTTAAGATTTTCAATTACTTTTTCACACATGATATATAGTATTTAATTTATTTATTTTATGTATTTGATATAGGGCCTCCAGGGTCTACAGGTTCTCAGTACATAATTTGGACTCATAGGGGCCTGTAAGATAGCTCAGCAATCTAAAACACCTGCTTAGGCAAACAGCATAGCACTAAGGGACCGCAGTTCAATCCCCAGCACCATATGCCATACCAGTCCAGCCCCCAGGGAGGGCTCAGATGATTATAAAAAACAAACAAACAAACAAACAAACAAACAAACAGAAAAAAGTAAACAACATTTAGACAGGGCATGGTCACGCATGCTACTAATTCCAGTGCTTGGGAGGCTGTAAACAAGAGAAGCACTTTGAGCCCAATCTAAATAATAAGACCCTGTAGCCCCTTTAGACCCTGTACCAAATACAAAATAAAAATAAATAAATAAAATAAAAGTCGGACTCATAGTGATTCTGTTTTCAGCTTCCTGAAGGCTGAGGTTACAGGTGCTTGCCACAAAGCCCAGTCTCAATTGCAGTCTCAGTGGCACCCAGGGGTGGAACTGGCCCAGTAGCCCAGGGATTGAACCAGGTTGCTGGGAAATGTTTCTGTTTTAATGTTTAGATCTTTAATCCATTTTGACTTTAGTTTAGTGCATGATGATAGATCATGTCAAGATTCAGTTTTCAATGTACAAAGCCAGTTTTTCCAGCATAATTTGTTAAAGTGGCTATCTTTCTTCCAGTGAAAATGTTTGGACCCTTTGTCAAAGATAAGATGGCTGAGTGTGCTTCTAGTTGTACCTGTATCTGTGATAAAATCAGCATGGTATTGGGAAAAAACAGACCTGATTGTCAATGAATTAAATTAGTTATAATCTTTGTGATATCATAGTTTCCTTGTGAATTCATCTTGTTGAGATTTCTCTTTGAAGAAAACATCTTCATAAAATAAAAATTTTCATTCCACAAAATTGACAAACTTAAGATGAAAACTTTAATAGATTTTAGCAAATCATTAGAGTTACACAGCTGTAGCCACAACCAACACAGATAATTTTTGTTATTACAAATGAAAACACTGTCTACTAGGTACCATCTCCCAAAGCCTTTCTCAAAATCTAGGCAAAATTTCAGCATTCTGTATTTATAGATTTTCCTACTATGATAATTTACTTCTTTTCAGAAAAGAGATCATGCTCTTAAGAACAAAAAAGATTTTTAACCTATACAAAAATGTAAATCTTTCAAAGTGTGTTCTCATATCATATTGGTGTAATATCAGAGACTAACAAGAGAAATATAGTTGGAATTTAATTACATGATATTTTTCTTTCTATCTCCCACTTCTAGTATTAAAATTTTCGTATAAGGGAAACCATGGGAAACATCAATATGTATATTTCTAAGAATTCTTTCTAGTAATATCTATTAAAAATATTTGAAAATTCCAGATCATGAGCAATAAGATATTCACTTTACTTTCCCAATTTGCTGTAAAGTATTATACAATTCAATTGATTAGATTTTCCCCTAGCCTTGTTATGGTATAATGAAAAATTTACATATGATCAAAGTATATAAAAATGTTTGAACATATATATAATTATATAATCTCTCTCTATATATAAATTGTATTATATATAATATAATAGATAATTTAATTATATATAATTTATATATATATATAATTCTTTTGTTTTGTTACTTCAAGAGTGATCTCATAACAAATTTCAAATATCGAATATAGTATTCTTAACAGTATTCATTGTGATATAAATAAACTCTCTAGAATTTTAGATTACCTGCTCTTTAAAACCTCCTAGGATAAATTTATGAAGATGTAAACCTCAGAATATATAGTTTTATAGCACAACTCAGTGAAAGAAATATTACAGCTAATCAGAAAGAAATGCTCATGAAAATCTTGGTATTTTATTTCTGGTTTCCATTCAGATATCAGCAACAAAATAATTTATTCTATGTGATGAAATAAAAATAATAGCATGCTCATCTTGTTAAATATTGTATTTCCTCTTAAAGACTCCCAAATGTGATAAGTGCAGAAATTAGAGATTTTTAATAAATGATAGTATTACTCAATAAGGAAATAAAATTTTCTTAGCTCACACAAATTTTTTGCTGCTAGAACTTGGTCTATTTTATGTACAATTAAGTATTAGTAGAAGAAGTCTACAAATCCAATAGGTAGTTATAGTTAACTATATATTTCTTATTCACAAAAGCACACAAATGATAATTTTTTAAACACTTAGCTATTCAAAGAGAGATTCAGAAATATCTATTGTGTTAAAACTTCAAAAATATACTACAGTAGACTGCAGGAACATCAGCCAGCACAGGAATAAACAGGGACTCAGCTACTGGCTACATCAGAGGAACTCAGGTTCCTGAATCCTCTCTCTATACCAAGGGATGAGGCCGACAGGGGAATTACTGCCATACAATATGAAGCAGATCAGAAATCACACAATGGAAAGGCAGGAATAGTGGGATGAAAGAGTATGAAATAAACATGAAGTGGTGATAAGCTAGGTGAATCAGCATTGTGCTTATATATTATATAATCTATATTATTTATATGACATAAATATAATTATATATAATTACATTTTATTTTATTATATTTTGTCTTTCATTTTTATCTTACTTTCTTCTTCCCAGTTTTTTTTCTTTTTTCACTATTTTTTCTTTTTCTTGTTCTAATCTTATCCTCCAAACTCAGACCAAATTCAGGTAATTTTTCAAACACTTTCATTCTTTCTTTTCTACCATTTCTGTAGTTTGTCAAATCTTGCATGACCATACTTTATCCTCCAGAATTAGATCTACTTCCAGTTGTTTTTATACTACATATTATCTTCCATAAATTTCCCCACCTCAGGATAAATCTACTTTACCAAGCAGAAACATGTTGTATACAAAGTCAAATATGTTCAGTTCTGTTATATAGCTTTAGAATTTACACTTATGTTCTAAACTACAAAACAAATAGTTATCATGGTTTGTCAGCTTCTAATTTGTACTTCAAGCTATCATTACCACTAATTGCACTACCTCAACTAGGATGTAATAGCTGTTGTAGTCAGTTCTTCTTCTTTCTATAACAATATTGGGAAGGGGTGAGGACTGAGCCAAACAGATACCAATACCGTAGTTTCAATTAATTAGGATGGAAGGATCACAGAACAGACACAACCCAAGAAACTCTTACAAATGTAGGACATGCCTTAAGAGCTGCCTTTTTGATACAAGCCTTCATACTAGCAACATGAGTAGGTACTATGAAAACTCACAAAGATCATCAAAAAATAAAATAAAATACTTTGAAATAGAAAATTATATGACAAAGAATTCAACAAGTCCAGGAGACATTGACATAAAAGAAATTGGAAGACACACAATGAAGTTTCTGAAATGATAGTGACTGAAATAAAGAAAAACTCCATGAGACTATAGAGGAAATCCACCAAGAAATATTTATAAGTTAAAGCATTAAAACCATAAGGAATGCATTTCCCAAACTATCTTAAGAAGACTAAATACAAAATAGAGGAAGACAGGAAAATGGTGGTAACCTTGAACAAACAATATAAGAAATAATTAGAAAATATGAAACAGATTCAAACACATGTCCAGAAAGTTAAAAATTCCATTGAAATTAGCAAAGCAACTTGAACAAACTCAAAATAGGTTTTCAAACCTTGAAAGAAGATTGCAGGTAGAGATCATGATAGGAAAGATCTCTTAAAAATTACAAGGAACCAATAAATGACAATTCAACAGCTGCAAGATGATGCAAATAAGATAACAAAAGACTGGGTGATATCAGTGAAAGAGTAGGAGTCAGCACAAATAGCATGAAAAGACTATTTAAAGAAGAAATACAAGAAAATTTGAAACAGAATCTAACATATAGATAAGTGAGGTACATAGAACTAACAACGGAAATGAAGAAAACTACAAACATATAGTAATAAACATCCCAGAAATTTAGCACAAGAACAGAATATTAAAAGTTGTGAGTGGGGAAAAAAAAGCAGATCTCTTGTAAAGCAATGCTCATTAGAATATCAGCAGAGTTCAAAAAACAAACGCTCCAGTTAAAAAAATCTTAGAATGAAGGGTCAGCCAAATAGCTGAGCAGATTAAAGTGCCTGCTTAGGCAGATGCAGAGGCTAGAAGTTCAAACTCCTGGCCTGGTGTGCCAGACCCACCCCCTCGGGATGCTGAGAAGGCAATTGAGATTGGACATGGCTGTGCAGGCCCAATCCCAGAACTTGGGAGGCTATAAAAAGGACGACCACCACAAGTACAATCTCCACAGTGAGACCCTGTACACACTGCCCTAAATAAAAACAAAAAAAGTTTAAGAAAAGAAATCTTAGAGTGAACTGTTCCAATTTCTGACAGAAAACAACTTCCAATTGAGACTGTTTTATCCTGCAAAGCTATCTTTCAAAATTAATGGAGAAACAAAATACTTCCATGACGAAGAACAACTTAAGAAACTGATGATCACCAGAACCATAATACAAAGAGTAATGAAAGCTATTATAGGTAAAGGCAAGAAATGCTCACAATTACAAGAATATTATCAGAGAGAAACCACCTTACAGGACAAGCCATTAAGTAGAAGGAGGAAGCAGGGTAATCAGGAGTGTGAAAATGATATGAAAAACATAAGGCTATATACACTGATCAAAGCCATCAATATAATGTAGCCGAGAAAAATAAAATGGTGGTTAGTCTGCTTGCAGAAAATATGAAACATCTTTTTTTCTTTTTTTGTGTGTGTATTTTAGTGAAGGGTCTACAAGGTGTTCAGTGTCTCATTAATAGATCAGACTCATACTTATCTGCTTGTTTACAGCCTACCAAGAGCTAGAATTACAGGTGTGTGCCATCATGCCCAGTCTCAATTGCTGTCTCAGCACACCTCAGAGGCAGGGCTGGTACAGTAGGCCCAGGGATAGAGCCCCTGGCCCCTGTGCTTTCTTTCAGGAGCTTTAATCTGCTGAGTTATTTGGCCTACCCTGATAATATGAAACTTCAAACCAAAAATTATCTAAAGAGAAAAATAGGGTCACTACATACTTGAGAGGGGAAAAGTACAAGAGAAATAGATAATAAACATATTTATATATGTAATGAGCATAGCAGCACCCAACCATAAGACAAATATTAATAGACACGGAAAACCAAGTGAACATTAATATAATTGTAATGAAGGAATTTAATAACCATTATCACAAAGAGTTACACCAACTAGAGAAAAAATTAGCAAATAACGCAATAGAACCAAACTTGTGAAAAGATGGTCCTAGTATAGTTTTACAGTCATCCACCCAACATCTTCTGACTACACATTCTTCTCAGCCACATATGGGACGTTTACTAAATAAGACCATATAGTAGCCATAGGACATGCTTAGATAAATGCAAAGGAATTGAAATTATCCTATGCTTATTTTCAGACCACACTACAATGAAACTGGAAATTAATAACTAAATAAACTGCTAATACTCCATAATCACAGGGAAATTAATGAACACCTGTCTCACAAACTAAAAGGTCACAGATGAAATATTTAAAAAATTAAATAATAGTAAAATCAAATAAAAATGTGAGTACAATTTATCAGAATCTGTGGGACACAATGAAAGTAGAACTAAGAGCGAACTATATAACAGTGAATTGTCACACCAGGAAAACAATATAAGAACAAACAACTTAATGCTACACAGAAACATCTAGAAAAAAAAGTCAAACCTAACGCCCATTGTAGGGAGGAAATCACAAAATCAGAGCACAAATTAATGCAGTTGAGTAATAAGGAGACAATACAAAGATTAATGAATCAAAGAGTTGGTTCTTTGCTAAAATAAATGAAAGTGATTAGCCACTGGACACCATATCAAAAAAAGGAAAGAGTAAAACAAGTTTCCACAATAATGAATAAAAATGGTGAAATCTGTACAGATCCTGTGCAGTTAAAAGGATCATTAATATCTACATTGAAATCTAACTCTCGAGGAATGGTAATGATTTTTAAAAACTTGCATTATCAAAGCTAATTTACAGAGATATAAAAATTCTGGAAAACATCAGTTAATGAAATTGGAAATGTAATTAAAATGAAGAACAAACTACAAAGAACACTAGATGTCCTTGAAGATTGTTTTTGAAATCAACATTAAATTTAGAAAAGTTTTAATGCAAATACTCCTCAAAATCTGTAATAAAACTGAAAAGACAGCAATTCTCCCTAACTCATTCCTAAGCCAAATATTATTCTGCTACCAAAACCAGAGAAAGACCCAATTAAAAAAAGACCATTATAAGGCAATCTCCTTACTGAACATAGATGTAAAACTCTTCAAAAAGTTACTAGCATATACAATTCAACAAATCATCAAGAACATTATATGTCTTGACCCAGTGGGATTCATCCCAGGAATGAAGGAAAACATATGCTAATCAATAAAGAAATGTAATACATCATATCAACAGAGTCAAAGACAAAAGTCACATGATCATCTCAATAGATGCAGAAAATATTTTGATACAGTCCAAAACTCATTCATGATAAAATCCCTACAGAAAATTGGAATCAGTGGTCTTTACCTCAATATGATAAAAGTAAATAATGACAAACTAAAAGACAGAATCACAATAAACAACGAAAAACCTGGAACAATTCACTCTAGGGAACAGTACAAGAATGTCCACTACTACCACTCTTATTAAATATAGTTCTAGAAAAATTCCAGAGCAATTAGAAAAGTGACAAAAATGAAAGGAATAAGGTTAATAAAGAAAGAAGTTAAATTATCATTATTTGAGCATGACATGATATGCTACATAAAAGCATATGCCCAACAAAAAGACTTCTAGAGTTAATAAGCAAATTCAATAGCATAGCTAGATGTGAATTCAACACTCAAAATTCAACAGCATATCTGTTCACAAACATAAACCTCACGGAGAGTGAAACTAAGGAAAACACATCCTTCATAGTAGCATCCAAATTTTGAAATACATAAGAATCAAAGTAAGGAAAGAAGCAACAGAACTTTACATTGAAAAACACAGTGCTTTGTTAAAGGAGATTGAAGAGAGTATCAGAAAAGGGAAGGGCTGGCCAAATAGCTCAGCAGATTAAAGCACCTGCAAGCACGCACAGCAGCCTAGGATTCTGTCCCCGGGCTTGCAGTGCCAGTCCCACCCCTGGGCCACACTGAGAAGGTGATTGAAACTAGGCTTGGTGGTGTGCACCTGTAATCCCAGCTCTTGGGAGGCTGTAAGCATTCAGATCATTATGGGTTTGATCTAGTAGTGAGACCCTGAATACCATGTAGAACTTTCCTTAAAATAAAAAAAAAAGAAAAAGAAAATGGAAACTTATACCTGGCACACGGAAAAAAGAACAAATAATGTGAAAATGGCCATACTTCCAAAACTGTTATGCAGATGTAATGTAACCTCAATTAAATAACATTAGCATATCACATGGATGTAGTTTAATCATTTTAAAATTCATTTACAATGAATAGACAGCAAAAATAGCAAAGATTATCTTGGGCAAAAGACATGAGGAAGGAGGCATCACAATCAATTATTTAAATTGCACTACAGCTAAAGTGATAAAATCAGCAGGGTACTGTCAAAATAAATAAAAGAGCTGAGGATCAGTGGAACAGATTACAATATGCTGAAACAACTACAACCACACCCAGCCAGTTTATCTTTGACAAAGGGGCCAAATATATCCACTGGAAGAAATATAGTCTCTTTTATGAATGGTAATTAAAAAATACTTTTCAACAACGATAAATTAAGCTAGACTAGTGTCTATCACTGTTCACTAAACTAAAATCAAAACAGATCAAAAATCAAAATATTAAAACAGAAACACTAAATTTACTGGACTAGGTAGACATCTTAAAGACACAGTTGTAGGCCAAGAATTACTGAACAAAAAAGCAAACTGCACAGAAAAAAGTCAAACAAACGTAAACTGGAATTGCATCTTATTAAGTTTTTGCCTGTCAAAAGAAATCACCAACAGTGTTTTTTGACTTGCATTTCTCTAATGATCAATGATGTTGAACATTTTCTCATATATTTATTTCCATTTGTATTTATTCCTCTGAGAAGTGTATATTCATCTAGGATGCACATTTTTGGATTGAGCTTTTGAGTTTGGGTGCCGTGATTTTTTAAAAATTCTTTGTGTGTTCCAGATAGAATGACTTTGTTGCAGGGACAGTTAGATATAACTTCTTCCCAGTTTTTTGATTTTCTGTATAATTTTTTTGTAGATTTTCTTTGAAGTGCAGAAACTTTTCAAAAAGATGAGATTGCAGTTTTTGATTCTTTGAAGTATGTGCATGCAGTTTGGCTTTTGTTTATGAACCCGCTACCTGCCCCTATGTCACACAACAGAAAGAATAGTTAACATCAAGAAGGCAGCATATAACAAATTCTAAAGAGGCTTGTAGAAAAAGGAAATTTTCTGTTCTATTGATGGGAGCACAGACCTGTAGAACCACTATGAAAATCAATGTGGATATTCCTTCAAAATCTAGAATTGGAAATCACATTCCAGCCAGCTACTCACATTTTGGATATTTTTCTAGAAGAACTGAAAATCTCATACCACTGCATTCTATGTAAACCCATCTTTATAGCAGCTCAAATTCTTATAGTTACATCCTGAAACAACCCAGATGCCCATCAACTGAAGAATGGATTTAAAGGATGTGGTATTTTTACACAATGGAGTATTATTTAGCTACAAAAGAGGATAAAACTGAATCTTTTGTTGGTAAATGGATGCAACTAGAGAGCACACTCTTAAGCAAAATAAATCAGACCTGCCTGTGCAAAGAACATATTCTGAGAATGTGAAAGAGAAAAATGGAATCTGAATGGTACAATAAATACTGGTAAAAGGGAGTGGACTTATTCAAAAGGAAAGAGTTACTGAGTTGAGGAGAAGGACAGGAGAGGGAGTAGGGGAAAGAGATTTATATACGTGTGTAAGCAGTGTGGTTTGGACAATTGTATTGTGCATTTCTGCTGGTCTATGGAAGCGAGCAGATAATTTGTTTTGTTTCATTTTTCCAGTTGTTTCCGTTTTTTTCTCTTCTTAATTTCTCATATATTTCTTTTCTTTTTTGTTTCTTCTTCCAATTTAACATGTATATATCTGGTAATATGAACATCTGGTTGGAAGACAGTACTACGCATTACAACAAATACTGTGAAATTCATTTTTACTTTGTTAAGTGAAATTCTGAATCACTTGTAATTTTTTCTTTTAATTCTAAATTGTACAATTAAAAGAAAACCAGCCACAACAAAGAACCAACATTTGGATCCATCAATTTATTGTATTCTTATCTATGTCTCAATTGAATTGATTTCTGCTCTAATCTTTATAATTTCTTCCATCTGTGAACTTTGGGCTTGGTTTGCTTTCCATTTTCTAGAAGCTTGAGGTACAACATTAGGATATTTATTGTTCTTGCTCTGTTTTCCTAATGCGTGAGTTCACTATTATAAATTTCCCTCTCAGAATTGCTTTCATCGCATCCCACAAATTCTGGTAAGTTATGCTTGAATTTTCATTGGATTGTAGATATTGTTTAATGTCTTGTTTAACTTCATCTGTAACCCATTGGTTGCTCAGGGGTGCGTTATTTAATTTTTATATGTTTACAGTGTTTTGTTTGTTTGTTTGTTTTGTTGTTAATTTCCAGTTTCATTGCACTGTGGCTGGTAATATGAATTGGATAATTTCTGTTTTCTTGCATATACTTATGTATGACCTATGAACTAATATGTGGTTTATTTCAGAAAACATTCCATGTACAGCTGAAATGACTGTGTATTCAGATGCTGCAAAGTAGAATGCTCTGTACATATCCACTGATTCTATTTGCTTAAAGGTGTGGTTCAGTCCTGCTACATCTTTGCTACTTATTTTTGTCTGCTGGACCTATCTTTTTGAGATAAGAGGTATTATGATGGTTCCCTTATGACAGTGATATTGAATATTAGATTTTTCATTTCCTTTATAGTTTTGTGCTCTCATATTTGGTGCATACGTATTTATGACTGTTATCTCTTCCTCTTGAAATTTTCCTCTAACCAGTATATAGTTAACTTCTTTATCTCATTTGATCGTTTTTGGTTTGAAGTTCAGGTTGTCTGTGAACAGAATAGCTACCCCTGCCTATTATATTGTTTGTCTTTGCTTCATCTTATGGCTAGTAAATTTATATTTCCTAGTTTCTTGCTATTTTAAAGAGATCTTTAGTGTTCACTACCTGAATTGCTATCTTCAAGGTCTGAAAGTCTATCCTCTGTTTTGTTCAAGTGTTTTTTCCAGCATTCAATGGCATTCTTTGTTTCCTTGATAAATGTTTGAATCTGTTTCATGAATTCTAATTCTTTCCATTCTAATTGTCCATTCAATTTTCCATAATTTTTCTGTTCTTTATTTTTTAAACTATGTTTTTCTTAGATGTGCTAATAAAGTATTTCTTGATTGTTGGAAGTTTTCTGACCCCAGAGATTATTTCTGATCTGATTTGCTCTATAGCAGGATGGAGTTGTTTCTTTACTTCAGCTGCTATCATTTCATAAATTTAAGGCGTATTACTATCAAGTTCTATGTTCTTGCCTCCTGGAATTGTTCTATGTGGGTTGGAAGTCTGTGATTGCCATTTGCTCCTTCATATTAGAATTTTTGAAGTTCCCATTAATCAATAAGACACAGAAGTGGTTGGACAGGTTCACAGAGTGGCTCAACAAGGTTCCCAGGACCATAGGCGAGGAGGGTAGCACTCAATCATGGTGCCCCAACTTGTGGAGGGGGCAGCCAAAATCAACAAAGCTTCTGTGGTCTGGAAGCACTAGAACCTTGTCTGGTCTTATCTTTTGAGGAAAGAAACACAATTGGTCATAACAGCATACCCATATCTGATAATGCCTTATTACCGGATAATCCTTGTATTTGTACTTTCACCTTTCCTTAATAATTTACAGAGTTTAAGTTCAACCATTATTAACACTTCCTATACTATGTTTCAGAAGTGGAGGGAAGAGACTAAAAGTTGGAAATACAAGCTGAAGTCAGTTTCATGTGTGGCTGATTTTATACGTGATGGCAAAATTGGTATACAAGTTGCCTATTAGTTTTGGATACCAAATTCACGTCATGCTCTTGATGTAGTTTATACATTAAGGGATCTGCAATTACTTTTCCACATTGACTGGAAAGTTTTCAGAAGATGTCAATGACTAGTATGGGGTGTTCCACTCTTGTTTCTTGAAAGTGTGAACACTGAATGGTGTTTATGTACATGCCCAATCCCTGCAAGGTTTCCAGGGTGTTAGTGGGGTTTCCTTGCCCTCAGCAAGTGCTGGTGGGGATTCTGCAGTATATATCAGTGGCTTCAACTTCCTGATTTCTATGTCATAAAGTCCATGTACCTGCATACCTCCTTTGTGCTCTTAGTTGCAATCTGTTTACAAGTGGCCACTTGTGTTCTCCACAGATGGTTATATTCTATGATCAGTGTAGAGGTACACTGACATACAAGGTTGCAACAGACATGATCACTTGTCATCAGGCACTTTTGCCTAAAACAATGCAACCTAAAGGACGTGCAAGTTGATACTAGGCATTTTGGACACACTGCCCAACTCTGTTACAGGCACACACACAGAGCTCATGTTATATGGTCTGATTATACTTGCCTGTGATTTTGTAGGCAAGCAGATCAAACAGGCTATGTCAGTGAGTGCCAAGGGCTTTATATACCTCACAAGCAGTCTTGTTAAGTGAACTGTGAATCAAGCCAAGTGTGCTAGGATGCTAATTGACAGTATCCTCTATTTGACCTGAATCTGTAAGGAGAGAACATTCCCTTTCCCTTAAGATATGTTAGAGAAAAGAATGCAGGAGTGCAGCTTTTCCCTCTTTCTGTACTGGAGGCTATGTGGATTGAGTCAGGGTACACAAAGTTTGTCCCTGGAATCTGATCACTGCAGTACTAGATTAGTTCCTCATGTTCTTGCTTCATTATAAAAATCATTGTCCCCTAAAGCAGTGGGATTAGGGGCTGGTGACCTCATGGTAGCCAGGCTACTTTCTTTTTCAGTTGTCTGCTTATTTGCTTTGATCTCTTTATATTGTCTTTGTTATTATTTATCTATTTCAGTGTCAAAGCTCCTTGCATATTCAGAATACCTTGTTTCTCTGAGTTTTTCTAGCACAAGTTCTCTAACCAGAAATGTTGAAATATAATTTCAACATATATTCCAGCCAGAAATATTGATATATAATTACAACATATATTCTCAGAAATATAATTTTAATCCCATCTGAGCAAACATTTATAGTTGACACAACAAAAAGTGATTACATTTTAATACTTTCATTCTATATAATGAACATATTTGGCACAAAGTATATCTCTATATTCATATAGAATACCAACACTGAAATTTGATATACATAAAAAAATAGAAATCACTTTCCCCAAAAATGATCAATTATTTCTATAAAAATCGAACCTATTTTTTGCATGGTCCATGCAAATAGAAATTCAGTATCATAAAGATAAATAAAGAGTCTGGAGATGGTGTGTGGTGGCACCCACCTGTAATCCCAGCTCTTGGGAGGCTATAAACAGGTGGATCACTGTGAGTCCAATCTAGTAGTAAGACCTTGAACACCCTGTAGACCCTTCTCTCAAATACAAAAAAAAAAAAATCAAATAAATAAAGAATCTGAACAATTTGAACAGATTAAAACAATTTTATACAAATCAATATATAATCAAAAGGAAAAATAGATCAGAGACAAATACCACCCCTTGAATATTATAGTTGCATTCTTATAATCTCATAAATTAGTAACTATTAGAAATACAATCATGGAAGAAGGACAGGGAATATTATTGAAAACAAAAATACCATAGGTAAGCAAATGCAACTTACAAAGCCCACATTTAAAATGTACATATAAATGAATAGAATGATTTGTTCTAATGGTGTTTGTAAATAGGATCACAAGTCCGAATCTTGTACAGCAATTAACCACTAAGAAGAATATATGCAGTGTATTATTTGTTGAAACTGTACTTCCGATTTGATTTGAAACTGGCTCATTGCTCTGTTTAGTAATAAAACTTTGAAAAAAATAAAGAGAAAAAAATTGAAATAAAAAACATTTAAAAAAAATAAAAAAATAAAATGTACATATAGAGTGGAAATGACAATGAAAAACAGACATATAAACAGGGTTCATGACAGACTAATGAAATCTGACTGCTATGTTGTCAATGACTTTTATAAGATACTGTTCTGTTTCCTTCATTTACATCACTTAATTCACCTCTAGTAGAAATGCTAAGAAGCATGAAAAAATGGTATGTACACAAAAGGCACACACTTTATACCAAATAAGCTGATAATTATATACAACCCATATGTTTATTCAAATTTTCAATTATCACTGGTTATAAGATAATGATACAGCTATAACTTTCTAGTTTTCTTATACCTGACATGCTTAATAGAAGAAAATCTTTCTAACTCAAGCAAGTCAGATATTCCAGAATCTCATCTGCAATTATTGTCTTACTTGTTATTACTAAAATTTCTTTAATTTGATATGATATATTTTCAAAATGGTTTTTGTTTATATAAAGTTGATCATATTTTTATTTTTTCAAATTTGCAAACACATATGGGCTTTTGCATGTACATTTAATGGGAAATCATAGTATTACCTAAGTGTAGATACATAATGTTAACTTTAGAGGTTTTTTTGAAAATAATATTTTAAGGTGTATAAAGATGCTATTATGTACACCCAAAGATTCTGGACCTATTAAAATGTGATGTATAATTATTTGCTCATTGGCAAAGCATACAAGAAACTGGTTTCAATAAGGAGATATATAGCATGAATATCCATATTAATATATGTCTCAGTTACTCTCCTATCTTTGCTGGGACAAATACCTGACACCCAAAATGAAGGAAGGAAAAGTTTATTTAGATCACAGTTACTGGAAGTTTCAGTCCACACTGAGCTGGATTCAAGGCAGAGAGGCACATGGCAGAGGCCAGCAGTTCATGGCAGCAGAACAGTAACAATGGCAACACAGAGAAAGTCTGTCTCTCTGTCTCTCTTATATCACATTCAGGCTCTCTGCCCCAGGCTGGGGGAAGTACACACACCCATAATCCCAGTGAATTATGAGTTAATCGCAAACTCTAGAAGTCCCAACCCCATGACTGCATGTGGCTTTGGGGAAACAAAGAGACACAAACCATAACAGTATATTTGACAATTTAGTACTTCATATGTTGTTTCCCTGATCATTTATTGAGGTTTATAGACTTTCAGGGTTATACATTGAGATATATGAGTTCCCATGCTAATGCATTTGCTGAGTCATCTATTTATATAATTTCCTTATCAGTTTATTGAGTTTTGTATATCTTTTATGGTTTAAAATAGGTAATTTTAATGTTGATTTATGTTAGTTGTCATTAAAAAAAGACAGAGTGCACATGTATTTGTTGAGATGTGAAGAATGAAGAAGAAAGAATTTCATTTTCTATGTGTGGCCTCGCAGGGGTTTAATTTTCTTAATTATAAACTATAAAGCCTACATTATTATTTGCAGTTATGTGGTACATTACCAATAACAACCCCAAGCTATTTATAAACTCACGATTATATAGGTGAAATTTCTGGACAGCCTAACTAGGTTCTTTGCTTAAGGTCTCAGGAGGCCAAGTTCAAATTTTAAGTTTGTTAATGTTTTTAATCAGTGCACATTATTAATACAAAACAATGAGACTCATTTGGAGATACTGGTAAATGAATATAATGTATTTTGATTAATTTATCTTGTCACTATCATCCTGTTTCTTTCTCCTTACTGACCCTGTTTGCCATCCACATCTATAAAATCTCACTTCTAGTTGTCAATTATTTATTCTGCATTTTATTTTCCATTCATTTTTAGATTGCTTAAATAAGAGACAATACATGATATTTAATTTTCTAAGGCTGCTTTATTTGGCTTAACATGATAGTATTCTTTTAATACCTCATAAAATATATTGCATTTTTTATGCATTCAACATTTGTTCAGTTCAGGCTGTTTTCAAAGCTTAGCTATTCTGATTTTTGCTGCTGAAAATGTCTTTATGCATGTATCACTACGGTATTCTGTTTTTCTTTCAATCATACAACAAGCAAAAGCATAATTAAAGCAAGTTCTATATGTAATTTTAGTTTTTATGGAATCTACAAATTGATTTCCATAGTGGTTTCATGCTGTAGGTTCCCTCCCCCAACACACATGCTTGCTAGCATTTATTTTTTTTTATATTCTTGGTTGTAGCCATTCTGACATAAGTGGAATCTCCAGGTAGTTTTCATGTGCCACTTCCTGATGGCTAAAGATATGAAAAATTATTTCTTATTGTTTATATACTCTAAATATTTATTGCACATCAAAATATTAGCTGCCAAAATTTTCTCCCATTTTATAGGTCACATCTTCAGTGTATTGAGTTTTTCCTTTGTTGTAATGATATTTTAATATTTGATCTAGTCCCTTTCACTGACATTTAGCATTATCTCTGGTGTTATTGGCCTCTTATTCAGGAATAATTTATTTGTGTTCATGGGATAAGGAGTATCTATACATTTCCTTACTTATTTCAAAGATTCCAGCTTTATGTCTAGGAATTTGATCCCTTTTGATTTGATGCTAGTACAGAATGAAAGGTAAGTGCCTAGATTAAATCTTCTATGGTGGATATACAGTTTTCTCACTACTCTCTTTAGGAGGGTGTATTTTCTCCCATATATTTATTTTCTCTATTATTATTTTGTTTCTGTGTCCTTTATTCTGTACTGCTGTATGTATATACTTTTTTTTTCTGTACTGGGAACCAAAATTAGGACCTTGCACTTGCCAGCCAGGTGTTTTTGCCACTGAGCTAATTCCCCAGCATGTATATTTTTTTGACAGTAAGCTTTAATTTTTTTATGGTACCAGGGATTGATCTCAGAACCTTTCACTTGCCAGACAAGCACATATTCCACTGACCTATCTCCCTTCCCTTCCCCCACTATGGATCAATTTTAAATTGGATGTTTTGATAACTCCAGAATTGCTGTCATTTCTCAGATTTGCTGTATACATACTTGATCTTCTATATTTCCATATGAAATTTAGGATAGTTATTTATATTTCTGGACAGGATGTTGTTGTTACTTCAGTAATGATTGCATTTAATTTGGAGGTTGAATTTGGCAATTTGACCACTTATATTAATTCTGTTGATCCAGGAACATGAGACATCTTTTGACCTTTTGATTCCCTCTTAAAGTTCTTTGCTCTGTAAGTTTCCTTGAAAAGGTGTTTCATCCAATTGACTAGGTTGGTTTCTAAGTATGTAATTTTTCTGATGTTTTGTGAATATAATTATTTTCCTGATTTCTCTTTCATTGTGTTCATTATTGATGTCTATGAAAGCAGTTTAATTTTTATGTTAATTTAGTGTTCCACACCTTTGTGGAATTTCATTTATGAGTCTTCAGGTGTAGTTTTTAGGAACTTTTAATTGGATTTTTTTCCTATTTGTATTGCATTTGTTTCTAATTTTATCCCAGTTGCCCTTGTCTCCCAGCATCAAGTGACATATAAAAAGATAATTTTAGACTCTTGCCTCATGCCTAAACTTGGAGGAAATTCTTTTGGATTTTTGCTACTCAGTATGATACTGACTGTGGATTTGTCATATATGAATTTTATTAATTAAACAACAAATCCTTCTGAACTATCTCCTTGAGAATTTTTATCATGATAGAGATTTACATTACCAAAGTCTATTTGTGTATCTATTGAGATATCCCTATGATTTTTATCCTTGATTCTATTTATATAGCGTTTACCATTATTGACATGTGTGATGAACTATATTTGCATTTCTGGAATGAAAATTCAGTATTATTTTTGTAGTGCATTTCAAAATACTGTTTCAAGGAAGCTGGCTGAGAGTGTTTGCATCTTTGTTCATTGATGATATTGCTGTATGATTTTTCTTTTTTTGTTGGATCTTTATTTACTTCAGAGTATTTGTGGCTATATAAATTTGAAGGCATTAATTCTATTTATATTTCATGCAAAATTTTTTTTCTAACTGTACATTTTACCATCATTGGCTCAATTGCCTCTTTCCAAAATAACATTAAGAATTTTTTAAAGTGTTGTTTTTGTAATGTGTGCTTCTTGTAGACAACATATAATTTGTTTATTTTTAAATATAATCTTCCAGTCAGTGCTTTTTCATTGGAAAATAAAGACCATTTACCTTAAGTGTTATTAATGATGCGTATATACTAATTCCTGCCATTTTGAGTTTTTCTGACACTATATATATATATATATATATATATATATGCTTGATATTCATTTATCTACTTTCCTAATGAGGCTTAGTCTTACTTTGGTCTCATGATTGTCATCTTTTGTTGTCTTTAGGAATATTTTATAGATAATTTCTATGATGATGTCTTAAGAATCATGATTTTCTTCAGTTTGTACTTATTTGTAATAGCAATATTTCCTTCAATTTTTAAGGATTTCATTGTGTGATATATTTAGTTTTCAGTACTAAATTAATTAAAATTAGTAATTCCATCTCTTCATAGCCTATATAGTTTTTGACGTGTTTTACAAGAGTGATTTGATATTTTCTGACAGCATTTATAATTCTATAATTTTGAAGTATTTGCAATTTGAAGGGCTGACCACACAGCTCAGTGGAATAAAGTGCCTATGTAGACAGATTCAGGGGCCAGGGATTCGATGCCCTGCTTACTGTGCCGGCCCTGCCCCCGGAGCGTGCTGAGACTGCGATTAAAACTGGGTGTGGTGGTGCATGCCTGTAATCTTAGTGCTTGGGAGACTGAAAACAGGAGGATCAATACGTGTCCTGTCTGTGTAGTGGGAACATGTAAACCCTGTACTAAATACATTTAAAGAAAAAAAAAGAATTTGCAATTCAATTATGTTATGCCATGAAAAGATTCTTTTCTGATTATGTATATTTGTGTTTCTAAATATTTCCAGTATCTAAATATTATTCCAAAGATTTGAGAAAATTTCTTCCATAATTACATGAATAGTTTTACGCCATTTGGCTATATTGTCTTGTGATTTTTTTTCAAACAGTGAGTCTTGAATTTTTTTCTTTCAGAATTTTGAAATTTTTTCAATAGTTTATTTAATATATTTTTATTATTGTCTGAATTATCTGGTCATTTAAATTATTGTAAAGCATAGTTTAATCTACTCATAAGACTTTTATTGATGATTTTATTTGACTAATGGAGGATCTCATTTCTTGAATACTGGCACGGTTTATTTTTAGAACTCTTATTTTTTTACCCATATTCCTCATGATGAACAACCTTCCTTAGATTATTAAGGTGCTTGTTTTCATCTTATTAGTCTATTATTTTCACAATTTATTCACCCATCTGATTATCTGCATCTCTTCTCCTATAGCTCATCATTTCATTTTTTATTTCTTTATGTATTTAGTACAGGATGTATAGGGTTTCACTACGTAGATTAGACTCATAGTAATCCTCCTGTTTTCTGCATCCCAATCACTGGGATTACAGGCAAGCATCACCAGGCCCAGGCTCAATCACCCTCTCAGTGTGACCCTGGGGAAGGGGAGTATCAAACACTGGTCCCTCCACTCTACCTAAGCAGGCATTTTAATCTGCTGAGCTATCTGGCAAGCCATTGCTCATCACTTTAACTATTCGGTCTTTAAGTGGATTTTCTGAAATTTCATCGACTTCAGTATATGTGGGACTATTTGTTTTTAATTTTTTAATTTTTTTTTTTCGGAACTGGGGATTGAACTCAGACTCTGTTGCTTGCCAGGGAAGCACTTACTCTACTGAGCCATCTCCCTGGCCCTGGGACTAGTTTTTAAGGAACTGCAATTTTGGAGACATTCTATGCCCTTTTTTTAATCATGATTTTTATGTTTTTATATGGAAGTTTTCAGATTCATTAAGATCGATATCTTTACTATTATTTTCTGAAAGTCTTTTAAGTAAATGGCTTTAACTTTGTGACATTTCTAAGGAGATGGTTTTGTCTCACTCAGAGTCACTCAAAAGCACTCATTCAATTTATTCAAACTCTTTAGTTCCTTCTGGAGCACTCCTTTGTCAGGCCACACTACTTATCATTAATATCAACTTTAAAAAAAAATTGAAATTTGTTTAAAATGTTTGTTACTATTTCCTTAACCTAGGAAAAAAAGAAAATAATAATGTAGGATAGATCATGGAAATGCAGGAACATAAACAAAAGCTTTTTATAAATTAACTTTTGTCATATTTGAAATAGTAACTGAACTCTTCTGTCACAATCTTCAACTGTTTTCTTTTTTCCCCTCTTTGTCCCTGTCTGTTTTGTATTTACTTCAGCCTGGATGAATTTCCTTTTGCACACTGTCTAGCTGTCTCACTGAGAATTTCACAGCCTGGAGTTGGTCTCTCATGCATCACCTGCTCCCTAAGTCTGTCTCATAACATGATTTTAGGTTTTGTCACAATCACCACTTAGCTGCACTCAAGCTAACTTGTATATAGGGTACCCACTAACTCTTAGAATTAATTTTGAATTCTAGCGTTATCAATGTGTAGGGGGCTTTGTTTTTCCATAAAATTTAAAACACTGAGATGAAAACACTCAGGTTCCATCTTTCACAAGAAAAAAATGGTTATCATCAAGATATTAATTAATAACAAATGTTGTTATACCTGCAGCAGAAAATGGAACTCTTCTGCATTGTTGGTGGGCACATAAATTAATACAACTATTACAGACATCATTATAAAGAATACTCAAAAATTAAAACCAGAGAAGTTCTGTTTCACACAATGTGTCTTATAGATAACTTCTGAAAAATTTTAAAGACAACATATGATGGTGAGACATATATGTTCATTTTTATAGCAGCAAAATTCATAACAGTTAAATGATGGAACCAGCTTATATGTCCACCAAGAGATTAATTGATCTAAATGTGGTATTTATGGACAGTGGAATCCTTCTGTTTCATAAAGAAGGAAGAATGTAACTCACTTGAAGGAAAGTCAATCCACCTTGAGATGACAAAATCAAGTGAAATAAAACTGACAGGCATAAAATTTCTTTGAAGAAAAACCCAAATATAAAGAGCAAAAAAAAATAATAAGAAATGAGGAGTTAGATCATTATGTAGGATTTATGTGTACCAAGAGTTGGATGGGTAGAGACATGAGGGGAAGGCAAAGGAATTTAAAAAAGGAATTAAAAGGTGTTATGTACATGTACCTACTTTTCACAAGAAAT
>NW_004524679.1:10162251-10186481 GCF_000260255.1 Octodon degus
ATAGAAAAAAAAAAACCTGGCCGGGGAGATGGCTCAGTAGAATAAGCGCTTCACTGGCAAGTGCAAGGGTCTGAGTTTAATCCCTGGTACTGCAAGGAAAAAAAAAAAACACACACACACAAAAAAAAAAACCCTTACCTTTCTAAATACCAATCTTTGTAGTTTCTGATGTGCTACCAATTAGTCTAGAAGTTCAACATGGTAGCATGGGGCTCAGTGTTTGCCCTGTGGAATATTAGACATGCTTTGTTCTCAAAAATTTCTATACCCCTATTTGTATGTTTTGCAAGGTTTCAATTTATCTCATGCCTTTGTTTGTTGGAGATGTTTAACTTTCCTTTTACTTGTATAAGAGCTAACCATTAAAAGTTTGGTTTAAATCTCAGAGGAGATTTTTCACTTAGAATTTTCAGCTACACTGAAACTTAAAAATTTGGCAACACTTAGAGATAGACTAACTGCCTTTAGGATAAAAGTATGTGCATGAATATTTGAAGGCCAAGAATGGATTGCTATGTTTTTATCTAGGTGTGCTCCTAAAGAATCATGGGGTCTTGTCAGTATCAGCCATCTGGATGAGTCATGGTCATTGCTAGACCAATTTCCACCATAAATACTGAAGGGATTTGACTGACCTTGTCAGATAAAAAAGTTACATTTTTACTTGTATAGATCTTGCTTTAACCTGGTCTTTACCATATAAGCATGAGGTATAAAAAGTAATGGCATATTAATATGATGACCTGTAAAATCTTCAAGTCAACAATTTCAAGCATTTGCCAGTTCAGGTGATAACCCACTACTTTTATGATCTATTGGACTATATTTGGTTATTTTGCTGAATTCAAGTACTTACAATCTTTAGACTTGTTTCAAGTATGAAAAGGTCCTTTAAAGACTTCTCCATAGGGGCTGGAGAGATGGCTCAGTGGTCTAAAGCACCTACTTAGAACAAGCTTGGCAAAGCATCAGGGACCGCGGTTCAATCCCCCAGCACCACATGCCAGCCAGCCCCGCCCCCTGGTGGGCTGAGCTGGCCACACACACACACCACACTCTCTCTCTCTCTCTCTCTCTCTCTCTCTCTCTCTCTCTCTCTCTCTCAAATAAATAAAAAAAATATTTTAAAAAAAAGACTTCTCCATATACAGCTTCTTTGACTGCATTGGAACACCCATCTGCGAAAAAAAAAAAAAAAAGGGGGGGATATGTTGGTTACCACGAAGCTAGGAAATCAACCAAATGCATGTAGGTAGGATTTGGCCTAGTGCCTAAAGCAAACAAGCTACCTCACTTCGAGATGAACATCCTGTCTGATTAAGGTTTGCTATCAGTTGCTAAGCAAACTTGTGTCAAGTGTTACTAACTTCGCAAAAGTGTAAATAAAGAACAATTTTACTGTGAGAAAAGGGGGAGGAAAAAATATATATGTGTACACAAGAGAATTAGGATAGGCATACAGCTACTTTCTCTTTGTTCACTGAGAAAAAAAGTTTGTACTAATATTGTTTAGATAAAACATCATGTCTGCATCTTGTCCTCTGAATAACTACTATGAAAACAACAAAATGCACTGTATTATTGTAAACGTCCCACTAACCTGTTTTGAAACTGTTTCATTGCTATTTTATCTTTTTTTCTCATTAAAATTACTAAATTACAAAAAAAAAGAATCATAGTCATATGTGAGGCTTTTTAAATGTGGCTAGATTTAGAATGTGTGATTCTTGAATTAAGGTCATGATGCTGATAATAAGGATGTGTGATTAATAAATTAGTCCAATGATTGGTTTATCATGTGTTTATAATGTGAACGGCCATCCTGTGTATGCATGGTATCATCTACTGCTGAGATTCAGCCTCAGCTTCCAGGGAACAACAACCTGAGGAGAGAGGAAAGCGGGTAGCAAAGAAAAAAATACTCAGAGAAACATAGTGGTGTTAGGGGGAAAGAAGTTTGTGTCTCTTCAACCCAGAGCGAAATCAGTATCCCTTATTTATATATGAGTGATTACATAAGATTTCTTTTTTAGGGGCTGGGGAGATGGCTCAGTAGGATAAGCGCTTGACTGGCAAACTCAAGGATCTATGTTCAACCCCCAGTTCCACAAAAAAATTAAAATAAATAAAATAAAATAAAATTTAAGATTTCTTTTTTTATTAGTTTTTAGGAAAGGGTCTACAGGGTGTTTGGGGTCTCACTAATAGATCGGAGTGGTAGTGATCAGCCTGTTGACAGCCTCCAAAGAGCTGGGATTACAGGCATGTGCCACTGTCACAGTGTGCCCCGGGGTGGGGCCAGGACAGCAGGGCTGGAGATTGAACCCCAAGCTCCTGTGCCTGCTTGTAAGTGCTTTAATCTGCTGAACTGTTTGGCCAGCCCTACATAAGCTTTCTTCACGCAAAATTAACAGATGTGGTTTTAATCTATAGCCCAAAAAAAGCTTAAATTTTGATTAATATGAGTACACAGTATAAACGAGTAGTAATGGAAACTTAATCAAACATTGTTCTTTCTGTTCTATTTCTGCCCTACTGAAACTCTCTCTTCTAGGGCATATTTTCTTACTGCCTCAAGATCTTTACTTTAAACTTCCTTGTTATTGTTAAATTTTCTTGCTTTAGGCTTGGCCCTTTCTTTAGGTTTACAAGGTAGGAGATGTGGAGTCAACCTCTGTAAGAACTTTATGCAATTAATTAACCTATGTCAAACCCCAGGTGATTGTGTGCTCTCTTTTATGTGATTCATAAGCCTAACAATTCCCAGGGGATTTTGGAAGACACAAACATATGATTCGCTGCTTTGCAGATTCTCCAAACTTGACATAACTGTCAGAGGCCCAGTTTTGGATGGCTCTCCACAATCTACAAGATAGGTTCCTTGGAAGGAATGAAAGAAAGAGGTAGGATAGTCCTTGCAGCTCCTACTTCCTGTTTTATTTCTGTCATGCTATGAACAGTTCTCTTCTTTGATGTCATTTTCCCAAACAGCACTGCTTTGGGAACAGCTATCTGTGGATGAAAAACTGCAAGATGTAAGCTAATAAGAACTTCCTTCTTTAACTTTGGTTGTTGGTTATTTTTGTCTCAGCAATAAGGAAACATAAAGGTAATGAGTAATGTGATAATTATTTATAAAATGCATTTTTGGATTTATTTCATTTAGTGATGTAAGTAGACTTTCAAAATTTTAATCAAATTATTTATAAAATGTCAGTCATTAAAATTGACATTCTCAAAATAACTTCAAGATAGTCTTGCCACTTTATAATTTATATATCACCACTGCTTTCCTTTATTTGTGGTAACAATTCAGAAATAAATCTTACAGGAAGGTAAATAAAATTTTTGGTCAGATCTTGTATGTTGTTTTAAAATAAAAATTGTTTATGTAATTATTCTCCACTTAAAACAACTAAGTAACTGGGCATTGTGGTCCATGCTACAAACTGAACTCAAGGACAGCTTGAAACTCATAGGTAGACCGTGTCTCAAAATGAGAAAAAGAAAAAAAACAAACATAACTTAGTAATGTATTAAAGACTTCTATATACCAGGTAGCTTTCTGAATACCTATAATATAAAGCTGTGTGAATTATCTTCATTTTTGGAAGAGTTGTTAGTTTAGATAATGATAAAAAGTAACACCTTTTATTTTAGTGTATTTGTCATTTCTATGTTTCAACTTTTAAAATATTTTCATTATTTTAATATCTTGTTAACAATGCTAATTAATTTTGCAATATACATATTAAATTTTGTTTGTACATTTAGCATAAAATATTTAGCAGCCACAATCTCTAAGAATTAAACTTCAAATTAGGACCTAGGTTAGGATTTCATAAAGTTAATCTTAAGAATATTGGCACAACAAATTATGTAAAACTGAAAACTTAATGAAATATGCTACAATTGTGAGGAAGTATATTTTCTTTCTTTTTTTGTAAGTAAACATATGCACATACTTTTACTGAAAGTATTGCTAACATTTTTTACTGTCATTTTTTCCCATAATTTTATTGAGAAACAAATAGCAATGAGACAGTTTCAAAACAAATTGAGAGGACAGTTTCAATAATTAACACATTGTGTACATTCTTCCTAGTGGCTCATTGCTGTACAAGATGCAGACATGATATCCTCCTTACAAACACC
Organism: Octodon degus; assembly: GCF_000260255.1. Classification (NCBI taxonomy): domain Eukaryota; kingdom Metazoa; phylum Chordata; class Mammalia; order Rodentia; family Octodontidae; genus Octodon; species Octodon degus. The sequence goes on from NW_004524679.1 coordinate 10,166,407, forward strand.
ATTAGAACAAATCCCTCTATTCATTAAAAGAATGTACCTATATATCTATCCTAACCATGTTGAATACACAGATAAAAATAGGACATTGATATGTATCACCTTTTTTTGTTAAGTTCTGTTATTTGAATATTATACGTGTGTAAGCTCAGTAAAATATTCTAAAAGAGTCCAGTATCCCATAATAGCATTGGGTCATCTGCTTGACTGGCAATGTCAGAAATTGCTGACGTGAGTCCCCATACAGCTCAACGTAACAGCATGGCTTTACTTCTTATATTTTGTTTTTATACTATTCTGCTGGACGGTTAAGACCAAGGTAAAGCAAGACCTATGGAACAAGAGTTGTAGCTTTTGGGTCTGATAAGGTCAGTGAAATCCCCTCAGGATTTATCCTGAGATCCTGTACCTCAGAGTGTACAGCCTTTGTCAGTGTCAGCCATGTGGATGGGTCACAGACATTGCTTGGCCAATGTGCTCTCTGTGAAAGCATGAGAGAATGCTTTCTCTCCATGTGACTCTCCTTAGGCACACTCTACATCGTCATCTTTGATTACTTTCCTCTTTGGCCCCATAATCTCCATGATCAGAAAATTTGTGACACTACCGAGGTACATGACATAACAGTACAAGTTCTCATATGTCCTTAGTCTTATTTGATCTTGGAAGGCTAGGGCCAAAATGTTAACTTTCATTACAGCCCTCCTTTTTCTCTAATTTTGGTCTGAAAACTTAGATTGTTAGCCATCCAGAAGACAAGCTTATTGTTATTACCATACAATTTAGGCTGTTAAGCTTAACCTCACTATCTGTCTGAATATCAAACATCTTAGACATAAAATGAAACAGGTATTTTTCATCAAGTATTGATTTGTTGAACTTTCAGTCCCTACAGAATATGATAAAAATATTTAAAATTTACAATATATTTTAAAAATAGGGAAAAGAATTATATACTTCTTATGATTACACATAAGTCCAAAAATCTAACCATATACAACCTTTAAGCAGGATAGTCCCACAATATTCCTTTTCTTGTCTCTTGCTTTCATTCAGCGCCCCCTTCTTTTTGAACAACCATCTACCCGAGAGAAATCATAGCAGCAACTGTCATGTCATGACAAGCAGCGCGTATTCAGAAGACCAGAATGACAGGCACTCCAACCATGAAACTGCTATTACAGATTACCATCTGCAGTGCAGTTGCTTATTTCACAGGTATCAGTATATATAGTTAGTCAGGGTGAGAATCTTTGCAAATAACTTCTAGATTCAAAAATCTTCTGGAGGTTTTTCAGGATCATTGCCTTGCCCTTCTTCTACATATAACTGTATGGCTTGACATTTTCATGTTTCCTATCTCTTCTCCTTTACCTCTCTTGATTAGTTAGTCTGCAAGTTCCTGTTTTCCTTTTACTTGTATTATACTTTTCTATTTGTATTTCTTCTTTTGAGTTCTTATACTAGGGAAACTATATGATATTTACACATGTGTGTCAGGTTTATTTCACTTATAAGTATATCTTCAAGTGGCATCCACTTCAAAATAAAGGCTTCGAGTTTATCATTCTTAATAGCTGAATAATTCTCCATTGTGTAAAAATATCACTTCTTTTTCAACCATTCCTCAGGTGATGGGCATCTTGGTTGTTTCCAAGATTTGGCTATCACAAATTGTGCTGCTATAAACATAGGCACACATATATCCCTATGATATGATGTTTTCAGATCCTCCGGTAAAATTCCCTGTAGAGGAATAGCTGGTTTAAATGGGATTTCCAGTCCAACTTTTCTAAGGAGTCTCCACACTGATTTCCATGAGGGTTGCACCAGTCTACATTCCCACCAGCAGTGGAAAAGGGTTCCTTTTTCCCCACAGCCTCTCCAACATTTGTTGTTGGTTGATTTCTTTATGATAGCCATTCTTTCTGGGATGAGATGATATCTCACTGTTGTTTTAATTTGCATTTCGCGGATGGCTAGTGATGTGGAGCATTTTTTCTTATATGTATTCACTTCTTTAATTTCATCTTCTGAGAAAAGTGTGTTCATCTCAGATACCCATTTCTGGATTGGGTCTTTAAATTTTGGGCCCCTAGTGTTTTTTAGTTCTTTATAAATTCTAGAGAACAGACCTTTGTCTGAGTACTTAAAGAATTAAAATATGGACAGTTCTGTATATATATATATTTTACATAGATATATGTTCAGGGAGTAAAGTGGCAAACACATTCATTATTTTTTCTCTTTAATCAGAATACAAACAAGTTATACTTAGCTCATAATAATGTTTATTCAAATTAAACATACCTAGCATTTGTATGTATTGAAGATGTTCTTTATCCTCCTAAAGAGAATTTTTCTTAATCACTAGTTGTTAAATTCCTGCACAATAGTAAATCTTTTAGAACCAAGCTAATGTTATTTTCTTGAACACTGGATTGTCACATTTTCTTTCTTAAAATCTTTTATTTATTTATTTATTTAATTATTTGATACAAGGTCTCACTATGCAGCTCAGACTCACAGTGATCCTCCTGTTTCAGCTTCCTCAGGGCTGGGATTAGAGGAATGTGTCACCATTCCTAGTATCAGTGGCTAGCATGATGTGCCCAGGGTTCCAGGGCCTGCATGGATTGTGGTACCTGGGATCAAACTTGGTTTTAGTTAAGAACAAGAAGTGTTGTCAGTTGGACTGCAGACAATAAATATTATGGTTTGGTAGAAATTTTATCTACATTTTGCTCATGTCCAGAAACTGCAGGAGAATCATTTAGGGTGTCAGGCTGATGAATATGGGAGAAAAAATTTTGAAATATCCTAATTTTGAGGCTGTGGCATGGCTTCCATTTTGGGTGTTTACACAAACCTACTCTAAGAACCAAGAACAAAAAGCTCAGAAGAATGAGGTGAAAACTTTTGAGTTTGACCATAAACAAAGCTCCAGTAAAGTTGTATTCTGTACAAAATAAGTAAGAAGTGGTTGTTTGCTGAATATATGTAGGAGAGTAGAAAATATACTTGAAGACATCACAAGATCAAGCAAGAATACCTTTTATAGTCTCAAACTTGCCAAGTTGAATATTGCTTTGAGAAGAGAGACCTAGATTAACTGGTTTTAAAATGGATGTGACATAGTAAATTACTTTCTTGAGATTTTATTCAGAAGACTCAGCAAGACAGTTGCCTGACTCATACAGCCAAGGAAAAAGCAAGTCTGGCTATTACTACATTTTGGCAGGATAATCCATGTGTTGCTTGCAGGTGCATGTAGAGTACAAGAGTTGTGATATCAGAAAGTGTTCCTCCTGGATATCATAAGTTCCATGAGGCCAGACAGTATGCATGTGAGAGGTCATTGGGTGATGCAAGAGTGCAGAAAAAATGTCCAGTGAAGACCCCAGAAGGTTGTAAAAGTCATAAATATAAATCTTCTGAGAATACCTATGAGGAGAGAGAAAGGCTGCTCAAGAGACAAACCATGGGTGACAGAACCCCAGTAGTGCCACAGGGTTTTGGACACCAAAGTTAATGTCTTGCTAAAGAGTATACAAGATGTTGGGCATGGAACTATGGAACTCAATGTTTGCCTTGCTGGATTTTATACTTGCCTGTGTACTGTTTCATTTTATCTTCTTATTTGTACTGTGTGAATTGGTAATGTTTATATTTTACCATTTATATTGGATGTGTTGGGCTGGGGTATAGGTCAGTGGCAGAAACTCTTGCCTGGCAAGGGAAAGATCTGAAGTTCAATCCCCAGTACAGTAAAAAGAAAGAAGGAAGGAAAGAATGAAAGAAAGAAAGAAAGAAAGAAAGAAAGAAAGAAAGAAAGAAAGAAATTGGAAGTGTTCAAGTATCTTTTCATTTGTACACCTAAGAGTTTGCCTTAATGTCTTCCCACATTTTTATTAATGCTAAGGTTTTCAACTTTTAGCAGGGAATGTTTTCAATTACTTAATTACTTATAAAAATTATTAGTTTACTATTCCAGTTTTTGTGGATTCATATTTCTCATTTAAATTTATCATAATTATTTTACTCAAATGATGACTCATAGCCACACTCTTTTTGAAAATTAGCAAGTAGTCTCATGCAAAGAAAAGCAATATAGGGTGTTATGAACAAAAGACGTGTATGTGCCACTAATAACTCCTACTAGATACAGTCTACGTATCTTACCACCTACAGAAAAGGATATAATTCTGCAAAGATAGAGAAAATAATGTAAGTATACAATTATTGAAAGCAAAGAAACATATTGCAATTCTATTTAATAGAGGTCTGCAGTTTTACAATGCTTGGAAGACGAAGAAAAGTACTCAAGTCAGAATATCATTTTAGAAAGATATTCTTTTTTATTTTTTCTATTGTAGTTCTTTTTGTACTCATATATTTTTAAAATATTTTCATTGAGAAACAAATAGCAATGAGACAGTTTCATTGACCATTGCTAGTACATTTTCAATAATTACTACATTTTATATTGTTTTTTTAGTGGTAATTCATTATACAAGGTGCAGACATGATATCCTGTCTCAAATGCTATTAGAACAAACATCTCTCTTCATTGAATTAGGAGAATGGAGCTGTATATCTATCCTAACTATTTTGAGTATACAGATACAAAATGGTCATTCATTTGTATCCCCCTTTATTTGTTAGTTTTGTCAGAGCAGGGCATTCCATTGTCATTTAAATACTGTAGGTGCATGAATTCAGCAAAATACTCCAAAATAGTGCAATAGTTGACTAGAGCCTTTTACAGCTCATCCTATTTACATGGCTTTAATTTTTATATGACATTTTCATACTTTTCTGCTGAATGGTTAAGAACAAGAAAGAGCAAGACTTATATAACAAGAAATGTAACTTTTGTATCTGATAAGGTCAGTCAAATCCCCTCAGGATTTAACCTGATACCCTGTACCTCAGTTTGTAGATCCTTTTTCAGTGTCAGCCATGTGGATGAGTCACGGCCATTGCTTGACCAATTTGCTATCTGTGAAAGCTTGAGATCATGTTTTCTCTCAGTGTGACTCTCCTTAGGAAGACTCTACATCATTGATCACTTTCCTCTGTGGCCCCAAAATCTCCTTCATCAGAAAATTTGGGACACAACTGAGTTGCATGATGCTACAGTATAGAGTCCTCACTGATCTTGAAAGATTTGGGCAAAAATGTTGGCTGTTCTTGTAGCCCTTCTTTTCCTCTAATTTTTGGAATGAAAATTTAAGTTGTCATCCCTCCAGAAGAGAAGCTTAATGATATTATTAACCTATAAAATAGGCAGTTGAGCTTAACCTCACTATATGTGTGAATATCAAACATCTTAGACATAACATGGAATAGATATTTTCCATTATGTATTAATATGTTAAACTTCAAGTCCCACCAGAATATGAAGAAAAAAGATTAAAAAGATAAAATGTATTTTAAAAACTGGAATAAGCATTTACATATTTTACACAGATATTTAGAAATCTAACAATATAAAGCCTTGTAGCAGGACAGTCCTGTGACTATTATTGTCTCATGTTTTCATTTATTATGCTTTTTTTAAACAAAAAGTTACTTGGGAGACAATATTGCCATAATTGGTATGTCATGACAAATAGTACATAAATAGAAGCCCACAATGACAGGCATTCCAAGCATGAGCTACCATTACACATTGCTTTCTTCGGTGCAGTTGCTTCTTTCACTGGTATCAGAATATATAGTCAAGATGAGAAACCTACCAATTAACTACTAGTTTCAAAAACATGCTGAAGATTCTGAAGACCAATGCCCTTCCATCTTGATCATGTAAATGCATTACTTTGCCCTTGTCATGTTTTCTAGCTTTTCTCCTTGACCTCTCTTCATTAAGTAATCCTGAAGTTCTCACTTTCCTTTTAATTGTGTTATGACTTTCTATTATTATTTCTTCCTTTGAGTTCTTATACTAGGGAGACTATATGATATTTATACATGTGAGTCTGGTTTATTTCACTTATGTGTATATCTTCAAGTGGCATCCACTTTTAGCTAAATGCTTCAAGTTTATCATTTTTATAGATGAGTGGTACTGAATTGTATAAAAATACCACATCTTTTTCATCCATTCCTCAGGTGATGGGCATCTTGGTTGATTCCAAGATTTGGCTGCCACATATTGTGCTTTTATAAACATAGGTACACATATACCACTATGATATGATGTTTTCAGTTCCTCTGGGAAAATTCCCAGTAGGGAGATAGCTGGTTTGAATGTGATTTCCAGTCCTAGTTGTTTAAGGAGTCTCCACACTGATTTCCATAATGATTACACCAGTCTACATTCCCACCAGCAGTGAAGAAGGATTCCTTTTCCCCACAGCCTCTCCAAAATTTGTTATTAGTTGATTTGTTTATGATAGCCATTCTCTTTGTGGTGAGATGATATCTCAGTGTTGATTTAATTTGCTTTTCACGGATGGCCAGTGTTGTGGAGCATTTTTTCATATATTTATTCGCTTCTATAATTTGTCCTCTGAGTAGTGTGTATTCACCTGGGATGCCCATTTCTGGATTGGGTCTTTAAATTTTGATGCCCTAGTGTTTTTTAGTTCTTTTTTTTTGGGGGGGGGTGGAGAACCAGGGATTGAACTCAGACCCTTGCGCTTGCCAGGGAAGCACTTATTCCACTGAGCCATCTCCCCGGCCCCTAGTTCTTTATAAATTCTAGAGAACAGACTTTTGTCTGAGTGCCTGTCAGTCAAGATTTTTTCCAAATTTGTAGGTTGCATTTTCACTTTGTTGGTAATTTTTTTTGACATGGAAAAATTTCTCAATAAGAAGAGGTCCTATGTGTTAATTCTTTTAAGTGCTACCCGTGCCATTTGATTTTTGTTCATGAACTCTTTGCCTACCCCTATGTCTTCAGGAATTCTTCCTACTTTCTCTTCCAGGCTATTTAGTGTTTCTGTTCTAATGTTTAGATCCTTAATCCTTTTTGACTTTAGCTTAGTCTATGGTGATAGACCTGGGTCAAGTTTTAATTTTCGGCATGTAGAGAACAAGTTTTTCCAGCACCATTTGTTAAAGAGGATAGCTTTCTTCCAGGAAGTGTATTTGGCCCCTTTGTTGAAGATCAATTGGCTGACTTTGTTCTTAGAGGCTTCTGCATTTTGTAATCTACTCCATTGATCCTCAGGTCTATTTTGTTGCCAGTGACAGGATGATTTTATCACAGTAGGTTCGCGGTATAATTTCAACTCAGGAATTGTAATGCCTCCTGCCTTGTCTTTGTTGTCCATGATAGCCTTTGCTTTTGTAAAATGGGGTATTACTCAGCTACAAATATTGATAAAATTGAATGCTTCATATATAATTGGATGCAACTTGAAGATATAATCATAAGTGAAATAAACCAGACCCACCTATGTAAATATCATATAGTATCTCTAGAGTAAGTACTAAAAGAAGAAATAAAAATTGAAAAGTGAAACAAAACTAAATGGAAAGCAAGGATTTAAGGAGTAAATAATGAAGAGATGGCAAGGAGAGAAGAAAGGAAACATGACACGGGAAAACCATGCCTGTATGTATACAAGAACAGTAAGGCAATGATCTTGAGAATCTTCAGCAGGCTTTTGAAATAAGCAGTTAATTGTTAGGATTTTAACCCTGACTATCTATGCTGATACCTCTGATCTAGGCAACTGCACGGAAGATAGCAATGTGTAATACTAGGGCCATTCTAGGAATGCCTGTCATCCTGGTCTTCTGAAATCATACTACTTCTAACGTCATATCAATTATTGCTATACTCTGTCAAATAAATATTTGTTTAAAAATGTAGTAAAATAAAAGAACAATCAAGCAAAAAATATCATAGGACTGTCCTGCTAGAAGGTATTATATGGTTAGATTTCTACATTTCTGTGTAAAAATTTGTATCTGTTTATTATTATTTATTTATTAATTTTCATGTTTAATAGTTATTTAAAGTTCAGCATAGTGTTGGAAAGTACCTGCTTCATGTTACATGTAAAGCATTTGATATTCACACAGATAGTGATGTTAAGCTCAACTACCTCTGTTGTAGGGTAACACCATTAAGCTTCTCTTCTGGAGGGTTAACAACTTAATTTTGCAGTCCACAGAATTAGAGAAAAAGAAGGGCTACAAGGATAGCCAACATTTTCACCCTATCCATTCAAGTTGAGTGAGGACCTAGGATCAAAATGAATCTGTAATGTAATACCCTGTTACTCAGTTGTGTCCCAAATTTTTGATTCAACGATATTATGGTGCCACAGAGGAAGGTGACTAACGATGTAGAGTGTGCCTAAGGAGAGTCACCTAGACAGAAAACATTTTCTCAGGATTTCATAAAGAGTAAATTGATAAAGTAATGGCTGTGACTCTTCCACATGGCTGAAACTAACAGAAGGTCTACAAACTGGGTTTCAGGATAAATCCTGAGGGGATTTGGCTGACCTTGTCAGATAAAAAAGTTAGATTTTTTTGTTATATGGGTCTTGCTTTATCTTGACCATCCAGTAGAAAAGGCTCAAATCAAAATCTTCTGACATTGCCAGTCCTGCCAATAACCCACTACTACTATGATCTACTGAACTACATTGGAATATTTTTATGAATTTATGCAACTTCAATGTTTGAATGGCAATGGAATACCAATCTCTGACATAACAAAACAAAATAAACAAGGGGAATATAAAGAAGGACCATTTTCTAGTGAAAAAAGAGTGTATACATCTTCATATATAAATTACTTAGGATAGACATACAGTTACTTTCTCTTAGTTCAATGACAAGAATGATTTGTTCTAATAGTGTTTCACCAAGCTATCATGTCTGTGTCTTGTACTATGAATAACTGCTATGAAGACAACAATATGCAATTAGTAATTGTTTTAACTATCCTACTAACCTGATTTGAAACTGTCTCATTGTTATTTCTTTCTCAATAAAATTAATTTAAAAAAAGAAAATGGAGAGTTACTACTTACTCCTGAATAGGAAGAAGCAACATTTAGCAGACTCAAAGTGATCCTTTTATTTTCAGCTTCCCAAGCACTGGGATTATAGGTGTATGCCACCATGCCTAGTCTCAATCCGTATCTCAGCATTCCCCGGGGCTGAGGCCAACATGCACACTTGGGATCAAATGCCAGCTGGTGTACTCTGCCTAAGCAGGTGCTTTAGTGCACCAAATGATATGGTCTGTTCTAATTCAACATATTTATAATGGCCTTACTCCCAAAATTGCTATACAGATTTAATGCAATTCTTATCAAAATACCACCAACATACCTCACATATTTAGGGAAAACATTCCTAAAATATGTCTGGAACCAGAAAAGAGCTAGAAAGCTATGTTAATCCTGGGCAAAAAATGCAGGGCAGAAATTATTACAATCCCTGACTTGAAACTATACTGCAAGGCTATTGTGATAAAATCATTATGATGCTAGAAAAAAATCAACGCAGGAAGGAATAGAACATATTAGAAGATGCAGACACAACTAAAAACACACTCAGCCATCATATCTTTGACAAAGGGGCCCAACATATCCATTGGAAGAAACATGTCCAGTTGGAAAAACTGGCTCTCCACATGTGGCAACTAAAACTGGACCCAGGTCTATCACCATGCAATAAACTAAGTTAAAATGTATTAAAGATATAAACATTAAAGCAGATGCAATAAATCTCCTGAAAGAGAAAGTAGGAGGAACTCTTGAAGACATAGGCGTAGACAAATATCTCATGAACACAACTCAATTTGCGTGGGAAATACTTCAATGAAACAACAACTTGGACCTCCTTTTATTGAGAAGTTTCTGCAGTCAAATAAATAACCAACAGAGGGAAAAGGCAACCCACAAATTCAGAAAAAAACATTTTAGCAATAATCACTCAGAAGAAGGTTTTCTATTTAGAATATATAAAGAACTAAGAAAATTTAGGGCCCCAAAATGTGAAGAACCAATCCATAAATGGGCATCTGAGAAGAGTATATTCTTTTAGGAGGAGCAAATAGAAGAGGAAAATAATTATGTGAAATAATGCTCAACATCACTGGCCATCCCAGAAATGCAAATTAAAACAACATTGAGATACCATCTCACCCCAGAAAAAGTGACGATCATAAACAAATCAACTAATCAAAAATGCTGGATAGTCTGTAGGAAACTCTTCAATGAAATTGAAAGGGAATTACTTGCTAGCAAGTGCAAGGGCTGGGAGTTCAATCCCCAGGCCTGCCTTGCTGGCCCAGCCCCTGGGGCATGATGAGATGGCAATTGAGACTAGGCATAGTGGCACATGCCTGTCATCCCAGCTCTTGGGAGGCTGTAAACAGGCATATTACTATGAATCTGATCTAGTAGTGAGACCCTGAACACCCTGTAGACCCTTCCTTCCTTAAAAATACAAAAAAAGAAAGAAAAAAGAAAAGAAAGAAATTGAAAGGGAAACAGTTCTTTCAAACTCATTCCTGGAGGCAAGTATTATTCTGATTCCAAAACCACAGAAAAATCAATCTAAAAAGGAGTACTACAAGCCAATATTTCTAATGAATGCAGATGCAAAAATCCTTAAGAAAATACTAGCAAGCACAATCCAGCAAATTGTCAAGATTATACACCATGAACAGGTCAGTTTCATCCCAGACATGCAAGGAAGTTTGAACATATGCAAATCCATAAATGTAATACTCTACATCAACAAATCCAAGAACAAAAACAAAATTATCATCTAAATAAATGCAGAAAGAGCTTTTGGCAATGACCAACATTCATTCATGACAAAAACCTTACAAAAAATGGGAGTAGATGGTCTATATCTCCACTTGATAAAAGCTCTGTAACAAACCAAAAGCCAATATCATAGTAAATGGGTAAAAACTGAAAAATCTGCACCTTAATATTAGGAACAATACAAGTATGTTCACTGTCTTGATTCCTATTCAAAATAGTTCTGGAAACATCAGTAAGGGCAATTATATAAGAGTGAAAAATAAAAGGAATAAGGATTGGATAAGAATTGAAATTATCATTATTTTCAAATGACATGATACTCTATCTAGAAGACCTCAAAATATTTACCAACAGTAATATAAATTTAATCACCGAATTCAGTAACATAGAAGTAAACAGATTCAACACCAAAAATCAGTATCAGTTTTGTACAAAAACAATGAAAGCACTGAAAGTGAAACTTGGGAAACCACGTCTTTCACAATAACATCCAAAAAGAAGGAATATTGGGCCAGGGAGATGGCTCAATGGAATAAGCGCTTCCCTGGCAAGCGCAAGGGCCTGAGTTCAATCCCCGGTTCCACCAAAAAAGCATAGAAAAACAAAATAAAATAAACAAAAAGAAGAAATACTTAGGAATTAATCTCACAAAGGCAATAAAAGATTTATACAGTAAAAATTATGGTGTTGTTAGAAAAAAAATTGAGTAGGATTTGAGAAATCCGAAAGACATTCCATGATCCTGGATAGGAAGAACCAATGTAGTGAAAATGGCCATGCTCCCAAAATTGTCATACAGATCCAATGAAATTCCAATTAAAATACCATTAGTATATCTCACAGAGCTAGAAAATTCTTTACCCAAATTCATTGGGAAATAAAGTGACCCATAATATAGAAAAATATCCAAAAAGAAGAAATACTGGGCCAGCGAGATGGCTCAATGGAATAAGTGCTTCCCTGGCAAGCGCGAGGGCCTGAGTTCAATCAAAGGCAGGAGGTACCCCAGTCTGTGACCTGAAATTATATTATAAAGCTACTGTGATAAAATCATATGGTACTGGCATAGAGAATGATCACATGACTAATGCAACAGATTAGACTATGCAGACACACATACAAACACATTCAGCCAACTTACCTTTGATAAAGTGGTCCAACATGTTCAATAGAAAAAAGATCTTTAATAAATATTGCTGGATTTTCACATGCTGAAAGCTAAAATTAGATCCATGTATAACACCATGCACTAAATTACAGTCAAAATGGTTCAACGATTTAAAAGTCAAGCCATAAACATTAAATATTTTTGAGGAAAATGTAGGTATAAATCTTAAAGACATAGGGGTAAGTAGAGAATTCACGAACTAAAGCAAAACTGCATAGGAAATATTTCAAAGAATCAACAACTGAGATCCCATCTTTTTGAAAAGTTTCTGCACTTCGAAGGAAATCTCCAACAACATAAAAGTAAAATCCACAAACTGAAAAAACATAATAGCTAGCTGTCCCTCAAACGAAGTCTAGAACAAAGTCTAGAACTTATAAAGAATTTTTAAAAATCAGGCCTCCAAAATTCAATGGCTCAGTCTGTAAATGGGAATCTGAGATGATCATACACTTTTCAGATGAAAAAGTACAACTGGCAAACAAATATATGAAAAAATGTTCAATATCATTGGCCATTTGAGCAATAATAATTAAAACAACAATGAGATTACATCTCACCCCAGAAAGAATGGCTAACATTAAGAAATCAGCCAATAACAAATGTAGAAGAGGCTGTTGGGAAAAAGGGATTCTTTTCCACTGTTGATGTGAGTGCACACTGGTACAACCACTATGGAAATCAATGTGGAGATTCCTTAAAGAGCTAGGATTGGAGCCCACATTCAAAACATGTATTTCTCTGTGGGTATTTTTCCAAACGAACTGAAAATATTATGCCACAGCAATGTATACGCACTCATGTTCATAGAAGCACAATTTGTCATAGATATATTTTGGAAAAAAACCAAATTCCCATCAACTGAGGAATAGATAAAGAAGATGTGGTAGTTTACTCAATGGAGTACTATTCAGCTAAATAACAGGATAAACTTGAGTGTTTCATTGGTAAATGGATGCAACTAGAGACTATACTCAAGTGAAATCAGACCTACATGTGCAAACATCGCATTGTCTCCTTAGTGTGAGAATCTCAAAGAGAAAATAAAATCTGAGGGGTACAATATATACTAGGCAAATGGAGTGAACCTATTCAAAAGGAAGGAATTATTGAATTGAAAAGTACTGGAGAGGGAGTGAAGAAGGTAAATCTACATATGTAAGCAGGACAGTTTGAACAACTGTATTGTGGATTTATGACTTTCCATGGAAAGGAACAGATAATGCTTAATTTATTTTGTCTACTTTTTCCATTCTTTGACATTTTTATCTGCTTACTTTCTTGTATATGTCTTTCCTTTGGTTCTTTCTTCTTCCAATTTTGCATTCATATTTCTGGTAATGTGAATAACTCTTAAAGACAATGCTATGCATTACAACAAATACTGTAAAATTCATATTATTTGATTTAGTGAAATTCTGTATCACTTGCGATTTTTCTGTTTTAATACTATTATGTACTCTCTTTAAAACATAAAAAAATTTCTTCTGTGATTCATTGTATATTCAAGAGTTTACTGTTTAATTTTCATGTGTCTAAATATTATTTGTCTTTCTTTTGCCATTTATTTTTGACTTCACTGCACATTGTCCTCATAATATGGATGGAGTAATTTCTATTAATTTGATATAACCATGTTTTATGAGCTTGTATTTGGTCTATTTTGAAAAATGTCCCACACGCTGCTGAGAAGAATGTGTATTCTGTTTTTGGATGTTATTCTCTGTAGATATCCAAGTTCATTTGTTCAAAGACTTGGTGCAGCTCCAAATTTTTATTTTTTTTTTTCATTTTTTGTCTGGTTAATATGTCTTTCTGTGAAAGTCGGGTGTTGAGGTCCACCACGACAACTGGGTTTATGTTTATCCTTTTTTCATATGCATTAGTGTTTGTTTTACATAGTTGACTGTGCCAGTCTTTGACACATACATATTTATGTTTGCTACTTTTTCTTTTGGCTGGCTACCTTAACAAGTTTGTGGTGACCTATTTTGTCTCTTATGATCAGTGTTTGCTTGAAATTCACTTTGTCTGCAAGTAGAATAACTACTCATTATTTTTTGTCCAGTTTTCTGTTTCATGGAGTGCTGTTCCCCATCCTTTGATTTTCAGTGTGTGATTTTCTTGTGGATTTAAATATGATTCTTGAATGCAAAATACTGTTGGGTCTTGTTTCTTGAGACATTTTACCAATTTCTTTCTTTTGATTAGTGAACTGAAACCACTCCGATTGATGGATACAACTGAATTGTATTGATTATCCCTATCATTTTATTACTTTCCTACAGTTAGTTCCCTTTCTCTTCCTTTTATTTAATTGTTTCCTTAGGATTATTGGAATTGGTGTCATTGTTTTATTTTTCTAGAATGCTTTCAACACTTTTTGAAGTGCTGATACAGTGGCCATGAATTTCTCCAGGTGTTCTTTATCATGGAAGCTTCTTATTTTTCCAAAACTTTTGGAACTTAACTTTTCAGGACACAACAATCAGATTTGAAGACTGTTTTATTTTATGTCCTGAAATGCTTCACTTCAAGCTCTCTATGAACCAATGATTGTGTTAAGAAGTCTTCTGTGGTATTCATCAGCTCTCTTAGAGGAGATTTGTTTTGTTTAGAGCAATTCCTTTCAATTACCCTGCTTTCTTTTTAATTTTTTTCTCCTACTAACTGTAAATCTGGCTGAGGGTTTTTGTAGTTGATTCTGTACCTTCTAATCTGTTCAACTGATTCTCTAGTCTTTTTTTTTGTCTGTATCATGATTTTTATCACAGAATCTGGGTATTATACTTCCATGTAAAGGGCTGCAATTCTTTCTTCCTTGTCTTTATTATAATTATTTTTTTCTATTCTAGGCTTCTTCTGGTATTGAATGATTTTTTATCAGTAATATAGGCTAATAGTATTTTAATTGGCATCAGTATAACAATATTGCAACTCTGACCGTTTTCTGTTTGTTGTATTTTTCTAGAGCTGAATAATGAATGACTCCCTTTTCTGACATCATCTTCACCTCCCTTTTTCAGAATAATGTAAATTTCAAGGTATAGATATTTTACTTCCTTTGTTTGACTAACTCCTAAGTATTTTATTTTTGTAAATGCTATTGTGGGACTGGCAAGGTAGATGAAACGATTAAGCACCTGCTTAGGCAGGCACAGAGACCAGGGCTTGATCCTGGGCAGTGCCACAGGCCATACCGGCCCCACACACGGATGTGCTGAGTAGGCCACTGAGACCATGTGTGTTAGTGCATGCCTGTAATCTCAGCCAGCACTGGGGAGGCTCAAAACAAGAGAATCACTATGAGTCTGAGGTGCATATTAAGATCCTGTACCAAATAATAAATAAATAAATAAATTAATTAATTAATTAATGCTGTTGTGAAAGGTGAAGTTTCTCCAGTTTCTCATTCAGTGAGTTTGTGTGCAGGAGTGCTATCGATTTTTGAGTGTTGTCTACATTATTGAATTTTGTCATTTAGCCTAGAAGTAGAAGTTTGGGGATTTTCTTTTTAGATTATCATGTCTTCTACAAATAATGACAATTTAAAATTTTCCTTTGTTTCTTTACTCCATTTGGGTCTTCAGGTTGTCTAATTGCTATGGATAATATTTCCAGTACTGTGTTGAATATAAGAGGTGATTATGGGTATCCTTCTCTGGATCCTGACTTTAGAGTTAAAACTTTCAGGTTTTGACCATTTAGTACACTATTAATTATTACTTTGTCATAGGTTATTATCACAGTAAGATAAAGACGACCTATTTCAATTTCTTAGGTTAGTTTTTAAAAGTCATAATATTGATCTATGTGAAATCCTTCTTCTGCATCTATTGATATCATCATATGGTTTTAGTCTTTTGCTCTGTAAGTATAGTATATTACATTTATTGATTTGAATATGTTGAACAATTCCTGCAGCAGTGAGGTGAATCTTACTTAATTGTAATGCATGACTTTCTTCATAATTTGCTGAATTGTGTTTTCCAGTATCTTTATTGAGGATTTTTGCATCAATTTTCATTAGGAAGATTTTTCTGTAGTTTTGTTTTCTGCTTGAGTCTTTCTCTGTTTTCTGGCATCACAGTAATAGGTGCTTCCAGGAATGATTTGGAAATTACTGCTTCTCTATCAATTTCATTAAAGACGCTCAGCACTGGTGGTATTGCTTCTCTAATTTTTTTTTTTACAATTGATCAGTGAAACCATCAGGTCTTATGTTTTTATTTTTTATTACTTATTTTATTTTAGAGAGAGAAAAAAGTAGATATAACAATGAAAGCCTATGTTGAAACAGGTTACCGGGACAGTTACAATAGTTGATACATTGCATATTGCTGTCTTTCTAGTATTTATTCAGAATAGAAGATAGAGGCATGATATCTTGTCTATAAAATATTATTACAAAACTTTATTTTTAATGAACTCAGAGAAACTAGTTGTATAACAGCCTTAACTATTTTGTGTATACATATACTTTTTTCTCATTTTTTTCCTTTCTGAATGTCCTGGTCTCCACCACAGTTTATTTTTACTTTTGAACAATTCTTCTCAATTCACAATATCTATTGTATATTATAGAACTTATTTACTTGTTCATTTTTTCATGTCAGTGAGACAATATGCTGTTTAATCATATGGGTCTGATTTATTTCAATTATCGATATATTCTCAAATTGTATTCATTTACCTGTAAAAGACTCCATTTTATCGTTCTTTAAGGCTGAGTAGTACTCCACTGCATTAAAAAACACACATTTTATACATTCTTCAATACATTTGTATTGTATCCAAGATTTAGTTATTACAAATTTACAAATTATGCTTCTATAGTCATTGAGGTTCATATACCACTTTGGTTTGATATTTTAGGCTTTTCTTTGTTGGTAATATTTAATTATATTTTTAATTTCATTTAATCATTTCAGGTTACTTAGAACTTCTTATTTTCTTGATTTCATTTTGACAATTCATGTGTCTTGGAATTTGTCCATATTTTTTGTGTTTTCCATCTTATAAGAGTACATGTTCTTGACATAGATATTGATGATCATCTAGATTTTTGCAGAATCTGTTCTGATTTCATATTTTTCATATTCAATTGCTTGAATTTTTGCCATTACTTTCCTCTTTTTGATGAAATTGGCTAAAATATTTGAAAAGTTTCCCTGTTTTAGAAGGTGGCTAAGTGATTAAATACATATACTTATAGAAATGTAATACCTATGTCATATCTTGCCATGTCCTGATCCACTACTTAATTAGGTATCAATTTTGACATGCATGACTTCTATGATTTACAAGAATATGAAGAAAGAAGAATTAAACCCAGAGCTCAATAAGTTACAAGGGAAGTACTAATAATCTGTCCACTATCAAAATATATAATTTTTTCTAATTTATTCTTTCTAGTAAATGAACGGATAATACTATATACATATCTAGACATCTATTTTTCATTTTCAAAAATTTGAGATAAATATGTTAAGTTTCAAGGTTTATTATAATGATTCCCCTTTTCAGTGCTTATTACTTACAGCACATTATAAATATGTTCTTCAGTATTGTACTGAGTGATACTTTCTTCAGTATGTATATAAATACAGCTAAACTATTTAGCTGTTTTGTAAAATTCAAGAACATGGCTCTTGTGGATTTTGTTATTTAAAGGTATCTATGATCATGGAAATATAACATTATATCATGCACATCAATGTGATTTATTCATTCATATTACAGAGACTATTTGTTTTGAATAAAGATGCTAAAGTACCCTTACTTGACTCATCAAACATGACACAAATTATTACAAATCAAAAAAGAAATTAATGGGGCCACAGAGATCACTCAGGAGTCTAAAGTGCATGCCTAGGCAAGCGCAAGACCCGGGTTTGATCTCCATTACCACATGCTATGCCAGCCCAGTCCCAGGTTTGCCGAACCAGCCACCAAGACTGGGCGTGGTGGCACATGCCTGTAATCCTAGAGCTTGGGAGGCTGAAAACAGGAGGATCACTACAAATCTGAGCTGTGCAGTGAGACTCTGTACCAAATACATAAAAAAGAAGAAAAAAAGGGAAAACAAAGTGTATGTAAATACCTAAATGAGGAATTCCAGACAAGAGGTAAGTATATATGTAAATAGGTGAACTTCAGTCTTATTATCTAGTGATTAATTAGAGTACAGACACAGCCCAAAAAATAATGTGCACATATGTTAATGAAGTGGATGTATCTAAAATGAATCTTCATAACTCAGTGTTTAATGTGTTATAATATACGTACCAAATGTACTTGTTTGAAATAAACATTTTCTGAATTTTGCTGTCTGCAATTGTATGCCATTTCAGTGTGGAGCATTATTCTTAACTATCATTATTTTTGTTTTCATTCCTATCTTATAAGATTTGAATTAACTCTTGATTAACTAGAAATTCCATAAAACCTAACTTGCAAATGGCCATGACTGGGGTGAAGAAATCATGAAATAAAATCACTCACAGATGTGGTTCCAATGCACTATGAACAAGCTACATGGACAAAAAGTTCATTACTACATGTGAGAGGTTGAGGTCAGTAGTTCTACCAGAAATGGAGTTGCAAGAAATTCAGATCAGAATTTGGGATTTGGAAACTTATGAGGATGTTACAGAAGATGACATGACTGTATTTGAATGAATGTAGAATTTTTTACATGAATAAATGTAGACTTCTGCATATAAATAAATGAATCAGTGTACATTTTTGCACATGGATAAATGTAGATTGTTTCATGTGAGAAAAGATATCCCCTAAAAATTCCCAGTGTATTTTTCTTTTTTTTTTTTTTGTATTTTAGCAAAGGGTCTACAGGGTGTTCAGGGTAGCACTACTAGATCAGACTTATAGTAATCTGCCTGTTTACTGCCTCCCAAGAGCTGGGATTACAGGCAGGTGCCACCATGCCCAGTCTCAATTGCTCTCTCAGGAGCTGCATGGGAAGGGCCAGATGGTAGGCCTGGGATTGAACCCCCAGCCCCTGTGTTTGCTTGGAGGTGCTTTAATCCACTGAGCTATTTGACTGGCCAAACTAGTGTATTTTTGGAGGAACTATTAATGTACGGCCAGTCTTATTTTCAGAGAAATATAGTATTTGAAGTTAAATGTAATTATATGTACATTTATGTTTTCCTGATTTTTGGAAATTTTATTCCACTGTTCCTGTGAGCACTTTTCATGCTATTTGTGTTTTCTTTACTTTTTTTTAAGCATATTTCAACTTTTTATTGTGGCCAAATATGCATAGAAAAATTTGCCATAGTTAATCATTTTCAACTTACAATTCAATGATATTAAATTATTCACATTTACATTACATTAGAACTTCTAAATAACTCTTGTGATTATATTACTGTTTAAAAATTTTCATCGCAAACATTTTTGTGTTCTCTGTTTTTCTTTTTTCTTCTTTTTTCCCATAATTTTATTGATAAACAAATAGCAATGAGAGCGTTTCAAACCAAATTGGTAGGACGGTTTCAATAATGAACACATTGCATACATTCTTCCTAGTGGTTAATTGCTGTACAAGATGCAGACTTGATATCCTATTTACAAACACCATTAGAACAAATCATTCTATTCATTAAGAGAATGTAACTATATATCTATCCTAACCACTTTGAATACACAGATACAAAATGGACATTCATCTCTACCCTCTTTTTTGGTTAGTTCTGTTATTTGAATATTATAGGTCTGTTAACTCAGCAAAATATTCTAAAAGATTCCAGGAGTCTGTAGTAGTATTGGGTCTTCTAATTGAGTGGCAATGTCAGAAATTGCAGACCTGAGTTCCCTACAGCTCAACCTAACAGCATGGCTTTACTTCTTACACTTCTTTTTTATCCTTTTCTGCTGAATTGTTAAGACCAAGATAAAACAAGACCTATGCAACAAGAGTGGTAGCTTTTAGATCTTATAAGGTCAGTGAAATCCCCTCAGGATTTATCCTGCTATTTGAGTTTTCTTCTGATTTTTCCTTTTAATTTTTTTTGCATCATTTTATTTATTTTATTTTTTTAAAGGAATTTGTACTGGGAATCAAACTCAGGACCTTGCAATTGCCAGGCAGGTGCTTATGCCGCTGAGCTGTATCCACAGCCACTATATTTATT
>NW_004524679.1:10186674-10190988 GCF_000260255.1 Octodon degus
CTCTCTTTTTTATCATTGTGAATTCCTTTTTTTGTGCCTCATCTAGTAGTTTTGGGGTCCATTTTTGTTTTTTAATTTTTTTCTTGGGTATTTTATTTTATTTATTATTATTATTTTATTTTATATTTTTGCGGAACCAGGGATTGAACTCAGACCCTTGCACTTGTCAGGGGTATTTTATTTTATTATTTATTTATTTTTTGGCCAGCTCAGCCTGCCTTAAGGGCAGGTCTGGTGTGATTTGTGGTGCCTGCGATCGAATCACTGTTCCCTGTGCCTGACCGAGTTTGCCCAAGCAGATGCTTTAGACAGCTGAGCTACACTGCCAGTCCCTTTCTTGGTTATTTTAAATGTCCCCTAATAGTTTTGGAAAACATGTTTGTCTTGTAGTACTGAAATTCTATCTTACCTTGGCCACTTATGCTGCACATACTTTCAATATAATTGCTTATTTCCTGGATGTGTGATCAAAAACTTTATATGAACTCTATTTTTTTTCATAAAACTGGTCTTTCATATTTTTTAGGATTTTTTTTAACTTCATGTGACTATTAATGTTTTCTGAAAGCTCTTGTGGCATTTTGGTTTTTATTTCCATTGCCTGTTTAGTTACATCGTTTTGTGAAGAAGCCGAGTACTTACAGGAGGTCTTCTAAGCTATTTTATCTTCTTTTTTTTTTTTTTTTTTTTTTTTTTTTTGTGGAACCAGGGATTGAACTTAGGGCCTCAAGCTTGCCAGGTCTTGAGTAGTATCACTTATGACTTCTCCATTCATTTCAGAGGTGTTCTGAGTTTTGGGATGCATTTGTTCTCTTGTCTTCTCATGGTTATATTATTTTATTTGGTTTGTTTTGTGCCAATGTTTTGGATCCATATAGTGTAAAGACTTTATTGATAGCACAGTAGTACCTTGTTGCTAGCATACTAATACCTTGTTTTATTTACTCTTGCTTGCAAACAATTCAGTTTGCAAACAAAGGCAAGTGGAAAAATTTTGCTACTCTATGTAATCTCTATGCTTAGTATCAAACACAACCATGGCCATGTTCACCACACAAAATAGAACACAGATGTAGTCCTTCAAATCATAAAACAAATTGCTCCTAATATGAGGTACTGCTGTATAGAAATGTTTTAAGCCATTTCCCAGTGATATAATTTAGGTGTGGCTAACTATAAGCATCAAAGCCTGACCATCTTGGTAATTGTGGGTGGAGAAGATGTAGTGAAAATAGCCGCAAACAGATTTTTCTGAGAATACACTCAAATCCTGTATTAATGTAACAAAGGTAGCCTGAGGGTTGGTTTACAGAGAAAATCTATTAATAATAATTGTGAGAACCTGATAATATTAAGCAAATGAATATAAAAATTATTATGAGACAGACTGTGCATTAACATACTATAAAGACCAATTTTGTAAATCCCTATTTATAAGGAAAAAATCTATAATCAGATGCTGAAAATATTAAGACAACCCAGGTACTAAACTAATATATGCTATATCTGACAACTATCAATTCACTAATTCTTTTTGTGTGTGTGTGTGTCAGGGATCAAACTCATGACTTTATGCTTGCCAGGCAGACACTCATGCTGCTGAGCTATAGACTTGGCTCCCACTAATCTTAAAAATGAGTTAATCAGTAAATATAAAGAGTTATGATGCTTTAGAGGTACAGGTCTTTGGGAATATGGGAAAGAAAGAAGACAATTTTGTAACTTTTTACAACGTGAGAAAAAAAATTATACAGAACCTTATTGCTGTGTTAAGGGACATTTATAGATATAAAGTTAGGAGAAAAATAGTAACAAGAAATAGAAGACAAAAAGAACTAGAAAAAACTACATTGGGAGTAAAAATAATAGAAAAAGTTAAAGGAAGAAAAACTAAGAGAGGAAAAAAACAAAGTAAAGATAGATAAGAAAATATTAGGGCCCACCCGATAGCTCAGTGGACTAAAGCACCTGCTTAGGCAGAGTGCAGTGACCACGGTTCAATCCCTGCATGCTTTGCCAGCCCCACTCCAGGGGCTTTCTGACAGGGCAATTGAGACTGAACGTGGTAGCACGCGTCTGTAATTACAGTGCTTGGAAGGCTGAAAAGAGGAGAATCACTAGAGTCAGATCTGTGTAGTGAGATCCTGTAGACCCTGTATATCATGTACTAAATACAAGGGGAAAATAAGATTAAAAGTAACAAAAATACAAGAGAAAGCATCACAAACCCAAAGGCATTGACGAAAAAGAAAGAAAGGAAAGAAAGAGAAAAAAGAAAAACAGCAAAACAATATCATAACAAAACAAAAACAACACACATGCACACAAAAGAAAAAATACATTTGTCTGTAAATTAGAATATGAAATTTTCTTGCAGGATCTAAAATTTTGGTGTCGTGTCTAAATTAAGACATTTCTCTACTTACATTAGTAGATAAAGAAGGCAGTCACATCCCAGATTTGTGCTGGATATAGGCAACAGAGGGCTGTATAATTAGGGAGAGGGCAAATATGTCATGACTTTTAAATCCTGAGAAAGTCAGGGAGAGCCTAGACTATGGCCACTTGGACAGAGAATATATTCTTTAACTCAAAACCCTCAATGGGTCTCATTCCTTCACAGTGACCAAGCACAGCTAACTTCCATGGCTGTCTCTCACCCAGTCACTCTGGTAAAGTAACACTGAAAGTGAACTGAAATCATCCACAACTGTTCTGAGTCCCAGGTTCAAACAATGAACCCTTCTCCCAAAAGGTGTTTTACTAATACCTTTCTAAACATATGGTGAGTACTTATATAGGAGACACTCTGTGGATGTTGTCTGTCTAAAACCTCACAGAGGAGAAGAGCCCAGTCCTCTTTCTGCAGATCACAGCACCTTTAAGTCCTTTCCATCAATGTGTTTCTTCATGAAGTCCTCTGGAGTCTACAACCTTCACTATGTAGGTTTTGTCTCTTATCCCATAAGGCAGAAACCAGGAGCCATTGAGAAAGTGAAGACCATCCCTTTCCTACTCAGTGTTGTGTCATGTCTTTTCAATTTCTCTGTAGGCTTTATTTTTCTGTCAGGCCATTCCTCATTCTCAAGCATCTATGTATTTCTTTTTTTCTCCTCTAAGTAATTATTTTCCACTCTCTGGACATTGAATGTTAGGCTGGGTTGTTGTTGCTTACCATTCTTCCACTTCCCCCAGAAGTCTCCTAAATCAATACTAAATATAGGTAGGACATTTTAGTATGGGGTCCACAGGGTCTCACTATAAAGATCAGACTCGTAGTGATCCTCCTTTCAGCCTCCCAATCCAGCCTCCTTGGATTGCAGGCGCACATCATCATGCTCTATTTCAGTTGCTCCCTCAGTACAACTTGGGGGCGGAGCCGGCACAGCATGCAGTGGATTGAACCCTGGTCTCTGTGCCTGCATAAAACGGTGCTTTAATTCACTGAGCTATCTGGCCCTTCAAATTTTTTTTCAAAAGTAGAAAAACTTAATTCCTTATATGAAAATGTGACAAATATACTCAAGGAATGTTACACAGGTTGAACTTTGAAGTAGGGACGGGTGCAGGGGATAGTTTTGAGAGATGGTGGGTGAGTACAAAATGGGAGAAAATGGTGATGACACAATGATGTCTTGAAGGACATTGTAATAGGATGTTACAAGGGTTATATTTTAACTGAAATTAAAATAAGGAGGCATGTCAGCATTTTACCTAAAGGCATGAAAACATGTTACTTATGATTTAAATGGTTGACTTTGTGTTCTGTGTTGAGAAGAGCATACATGGGGTAAAGCTACAAACAGAAATATTCCAATAATGTATATTAGGGATAATGCTGGCTTGTACCAGGATGGGGGCATCCTGGTAGAAGTAGTGAAGCCTTGAGATTTTATATTTACATCGAAATGAGACTAAGCTGATATTTCCCTAGAGCAATATGTGTGGTATGAGAAAAATGGTGATGTCAAAATACCTTTATATTTGTCTTTTGCACCGGAAAGGGTAGAGCTATCAGCTGAAATTTTAAAACTACAGATGGGTCACACATGTGCAAAGAGTACAGTTTCAGATATCTAAAATTACGATCTTTATTAGACATCCAGATAGAGATACTGATTGAGTTGTTGGAGACAGGAGTCTGGAGTTCAGAAGAAAATTCTGGGTATCATAAAATGAGTGAGTGTTTAAATAAAAGCAAGGGTCGGGGAGATAACTCAGTATAAGCACTTGCCTGGAAAGTGCAAGGTCCGGAGTTCAATCCCCAGTACCGCAAGAAAGAGAGAGAGAGAGAGAGAGAGAGAGAGAGAGAGA
>NW_004524679.1:10191088-10210018 GCF_000260255.1 Octodon degus
AGGAAGGAAGGAAGGAAGGAAGGAAGGAAGGAAGGAAGGAAGGAAGGAAGGAAAAATGATATTCCAAAATATGGAAGTCTAGAAGTCTGAGTCAAAGAAACAAAAATGGTACCTTGGTTCATGAATTTAATTTATTCCATGGTTTTGGAAAAGATGCCACTGTGTGTGTGTGTGTGTGTGTGAGCGCGCACTTGCGCGTGCACGCACGCGCATACACGTGTGCAGAAAAAATGTGCACATTCCTGTTTTTTGCTGATGTACAGTTTTCAAACAAAAGTAATAGTTCGTTTAACACTTTTCTTCTTGAATCAAATTGTTTATAAATGAAAGTGTTTGTGAAACAAGGTTCCACCATATTCCAGAAAAAGAGGAAAAAATACATGTTTGGTACCTAGGATCCAGGTAAGGAAATATAATGAGAAATATTAACCCAATATGTTTCACTTTGACATAACTTCAAGCATTATAAAGAGGAAAGTGATCATTAGTAATGCAGTTTACTTGTGTGAAGCACATGAATATCCAAGTGAAAAAATATGTTTTATTGTCAATAATAACAGAAGAGTTAGAAATCACAGGTTACATCCGAAAGCCCATTGCCTACAGCTAGAAAAAATGGACTTTGAGAAACAGGTTTAATGTGAATAATTTTGTGAGATATACACTCTCCTATTAGTCACGGTTCCCATTATCTGTTATCTCATATTCGGCATCTTCTCATATTTATGATTTTCTTTTGGTTTGTGTGGAGTCTGTTTGCTTTGTAAGCCTTATTTTTTAAATACACTTTTGTTTTACAACAGAGAATATAGCCAGAATAATTTTGAACACACAGTTATTTCCATTATTATACAGACATAAACTTCTGATTTCTAGCTCAAAGTAAGTAATTTTTTAATGTAAATTCTACTTCAGTTTTAAGGCTAGACAATGTTTCTTCCTTTTTTATAAGGTCACTGAATGTTAGATTTTTTTGTTAGAAGGAAATTTTCATTTTCACTTTTGTCTTTTCTAATCTCTAGTCACTATTGAAGCATCCAAACACAGAAGTCATGTGTCTTACATAAGTATACACAGGAAAGAAAAATCAACTGTAATATCAAGAATCTTCATTCACTTTCTAAGTCTTTGAATTGTTTTTTAAGTATGTCATGTTGGTTATTTGACATGAATTCTACTCTTCTTTCTATTATGCTATCTAGTAATTTGTTTTATTGACCTATTTATCAAGCACTTGATATATATGAAACATACTTCCTTATTCCAGAATTACATGTACATTTCAGTCATTTTTTAAACCAGGCAATGCATTTAAATTGTGTCATTAAATATAAAATGACTTTTAGTTTCAGCTTATCACATAATTTTCCAGACTATATTTTCCATATTATCTCAGTAATAATTTATAATTCCTTAGATTAAGTATGAATTGCCATATTAATACTCCACTTTGAATTTAGGGCAACCATCTGTATTCAATTCACTATTCTCCAAAATTCCTCTGATACTCAGAAATTATGTAACCCTTAATATCAAGTCTGTGCTTTCTTATGTATGTTTCCCTTATTATAAATCATGGTACACACCCAGTCTTTAATGTTTCCTTCCACACTGTCATTGTAGATAATGACACTCTAGATATTGATTTTGAGAGAAATATTTGTATACAATTATAATAGAACTGCAATTGAGAATCTACACAGTCACTTCTGCCTCTGTCACTTCTATAGCATAGTTTTATGTGCACAAATGTTTAATATAGCTGTTCTTCACTTTGTAAAAAACAAAATTGCAAAATAAAAACTAGAATCTGTTTCAATTTTTACTGCTAGTTAGTAACTGTAGTTTCAATCTTCAAAACCTAACTCACACTGATTTATAACTATAATGATTTATGTGGGATTTTTTCAATAGGATTAAGATTTCTCTGTTGATTTCATCTTAGGTTTTAATGGGCCACAGGTATGTGCACATATCATGGCATTTGAAGTGAATATACTGACTTTCTGGTTCATTCCTAATGTTGGGAATAGCCCACTTCACCACTCAGATGTAGCGCTAATTTTTTTATTATTATTTGCTCCATTCTACACTTATATCATGATGCTTTACCCTAAATATTTTTTTTTGTGAAGGATCTACAAGGAGTTCAGGATCTCACTACTAGATTGGACTTGTAGTGATCCACCTGAGAGTTGTTTTATTAAACTGATATTTTAAAACCAAATTCTGTCTTAAGTGAATCTTGCTTATCACATTTTTTACTGAATTGCTTATTAAGCTGGTGAATTGCCTTCACATTTGCATGATTTGTAGAACCTGTAAAAGCATTTTTGACTTATAACCCTTCTCTAGACTATGGTGACATTGTCACCCAGTTGTTAGCTCCACTTAACAACACTAATGATCAGAAAATCCTTCTTTGGAAATCCAGTTTTATTTTCTATCACTTATGGCATAAAATCCAAGAACTAACTAGCCAGATGAGAAATTCCATCATATGGTCACAATATTTTTCAAATACTTTTATTTCTATTTTTTCTTATTTTCCTGCCTCCACAAGATATGCCTAAAGCACTAGCTGAGCACACTCTACCCTGTCCCTTTAAACTGAGTGTTCTTTCATATCTCTACTTTTTACCTGTGCTTTTCTCTACCTGTACTCCTTTTGATTTCTCCTCAATTGAAAACTTGCTGTTCTTCTGTTAAGACCTAGTTGATATCACACATCCTTTATGAAGAATGTTTTTTTTTTATGTTCTGGGCAAGTAATTCTTGCTCAGATCTCCAAATCATAGTGCACACGTAGATTTATTACAATGTTTACCACAGTGTTTTAGTATTTACACATCTCTGTTTCCATTGGCTATATGGGGAGTTCTGTGCTAACCAAGGGTGGGTCTGATTCATTTTTTGTATCACCAACTCACATAAGTTTCTGGTACATAATAAGTGCTCAAAAGTTGTTTCTTGAATAGGCATGAGAGTGATCTTGCTATTTATCCCTAATTATATTCTGTGGGCAGCTGAAGTTCCCTATTTTATCACCTGCCAATCAATCTCTTCCTTCTGTTACCTCTCAAGCTTCCTAGTAAGACTTTGTTTATTTATCAAATATTCGTAACCTCTGATATGGGAGGCACTGAGATTTTTTTTTTGAAAACAGGGATTGAGCTCAGGCCCTTATGCTTGCCAGGGAAGCACTTATTCCACTGAGCCATCTCCCATTCTTCAATTAATTGTGGAAATTACAATTTAATTTAGGACTAAACTATAAGAGAGAATGGCTGCCATGTTACCCTGTTTCCATGAATCTTTCCAGTATCTCAGGGCATAGTTGGATTATATAGTTTCTCTGATGATTTACAGATTATAGTATATTTAATTCAGTACTTCATATATGCATTTATGGTACTGTATGAGTCTTCTATGGCACTTTGTGTGTTTAAATTTTAACAGCAAATTGATGACATTGAGCTTTCTGTATATCTGGATGTGTCATTGTGAAAGGATTTTAATATCCAAATAAAATTCAGATTATATATAATACATTACTGATGTACAAATTTCTATATGTTTGTAACACATATGAAGAGGATATCAGTTGTGAATAAATAACTATAATAAAACATGTTTATTCTTTATTTTTCTGTGATTTTTCTTTTTTTAATTTTTTGGGACAAATTTTCTCCATGTGGTCCAGGAAGGCCTCCAAATCACTCTGTTTGCAGGTTGTCCTTGAATTCACAGTGATCCTCCTACGTCAGCCTGCAAAGTACTGAAATTGCAGGCATGCACCAATACAGATGACTATTTTGTTTATTTATTTATTTATTTATTTATTTATTTATTTTTCTGTGTTTAGTACAGGGTCTACAGGGTCTCACTAGACAGATTGGACTAATAGTGATTCTCTTGTTTTCAGCCCTCCAATCTCTGGGATTAAAGGTACACCCATGCCCAGTCTCAATCACTGTCTCAGTGCGCCCCAGGGGTGGAGCCAGCACCACATGCCAGGGATCGAACCCTGTTCCCTGAATCTGCCTAAGCAGGCACTTTAATCCCCTGAATTATCTGGCCATCCCTGGCTAGTATGCTTATTCTTGAGAGCAATATTACAAAATGCTAAAAGGTGAATTATGTTTGATCATATATGGAATAGGAAACAAAAATTCAGCTTTCTAGATGCTAAATCAGTGTAATTGTTTTATTGCTTAAAATCTTAGAAGTAGATTAATATTTCTGATAGTGTGATTTCAAGGAAAGAAAGAATAATTGCAACTTATTATTTTATATTGTCTTTTAAAATATATTTTCATTTCTGCTTCCTATTGACAATTTTGATAGTATATTGTTTTTATCAGAAAAATATAGCATATATTTTTATAGATAATAAACCAAGTTTAGTAAGTCTAAGGAATTACACAAATACATATACATGTTAAGGAGAGGACATAGACTAAAATCTACATCCATTTGCTTCCACACTGAGGATTTAAGCTTTGTTTTCTTTTCTTTCCTTTCATTTCATATTTTTCCAAGTATTTCTACATAAAGTGATTAAAATGTGAAGAACTACATTTGTAGTTCCTCCTACAAACGATGGAAAGGGAAAACATTGAAAATGCATCATTTTCAGTGATAATAACAGATTAGCCATGTGGTAATTACTGAAATTTAAAAAGTTCTTATTGATTAGTTAAAATGCTTAATTCTCTATGAGTAAGCCCATAAAGTAAATGAACTAATACAATTTTCCAAATTCTGAGACATCAAACATAAGAAACTTCAGAGGCGTTAATCACATTAAACATTTGGTATAATTTTCCTCAATTTCTCTTGCCCAAAATTAGCAAGAATATGCTTGGTTTCTGATTTTTTTTTTTTTTTTTTGCGGTACCGGGGATTGAACTCAGGCCCTTGCCCTTGCCAGGGAAGCGCTTATTCCACTGAACCATCTCCGCAATCCCTTGGTTTCTAATTCTGAAAATAGTGTGCCTCCTTACCCTAAATTTACTGGAAAAAATTGAAAAGCAACAAATGATAATAAATTTTAACATTTTAATGCTGCCAGGTTTAACTTAAAACAGAATATTTATTAGAAGGTAGTCCTGGAACTCCCCTCTCTCTTTTGTGGGCTGTTCTCCTTCAGTTTGCCAACCAATAACACACAGCCTATGTTTTCAAATAAAAAGACAGGTTGACCCAAAACAAGAATATTTCCTTGACCAATCATGCTCTAATTCAATAACTTCCTAAAAATATTAATGATTCTTTCTAGCTATGTAAATATATCTCTTGATAGATATGAAAACCATTTAACAAGTCACAATTACAAAATTTAGAGATTTTACAAAGCATTTTGTATTGCTTTAGAGACAGACGACGCATTCTGTAGTGTCTTAAAAATGACTACACTGAATTACAGCTTACATTAAAAAGGACATAAAGATGGAGTAACGTTGACATTGGTCTAATGTAGTAAATCCATTGAATGTCAACAGTTTCTGCAATAACTACTGTAGGTATAGGGAACAAGATTTGTTCTTTGGCTTCAAAATTTCACAGTGTAGTGGCATTCCCACATTTAATGGGTGTTTTGCAGCTAAATTTACAGTGCTGTGACTGAAAGTTTGTGTTTTGTCTTCCTTCACACTTAGCTACTAAATGAGGAATTGAATAAAGGAAAAAAGGTTCCGTCAAATGGATCACTATTTTAACTATCCCCTCATGCATTATTCAAGAGGAACTCGACTGTCCCCAGTAAAAATAAAATATTAAGCAGAGATTTATTTATGCATGTGGTTTCTTAAGCGATCTGAATTTCTACAATGATTTTGCATGAAATAAAAGTATGAGTGACTGTATAATAACTTTTCCACTGTATGTTGCTGTACAAAATAATTCTATAATTAGTAAAATAATATTTGGATTCACAAATTAGTCCTATTTGTGGCTCTACCCACTAAATATTTTATACCATCTAAAACTAGTTAATTAAAATAAAGAATATATATTTGAATATATGTGAGTGTGTATGTGCATGTGTGTGTGTTCTAAGTTA
This sequence comes from Octodon degus, assembly GCF_000260255.1. Taxonomy (NCBI): domain Eukaryota; kingdom Metazoa; phylum Chordata; class Mammalia; order Rodentia; family Octodontidae; genus Octodon; species Octodon degus. The sequence goes on from NW_004524679.1 coordinate 10,197,153, forward strand.
TAAGCTAAAGACAAAACATTATCATGGAAAACTAATTGACACATATTTGTGGAAAATTTATCTTATATACACCAAGTTTTTTATTTTATGTGCCATGGTTTTATGGAAAAACTAAAACAAAATTTCCTAATGATATAGTAGGATAATAACAATAATTAATATATGATGTGTTATTATATTTAGAGCAGGATATAAAATATGAGCATTAAAATTTTTCAAGCAATATTTGTACAGACCTTTCTTTTCACTGAACAATGAGAATCTCATAGTATAACTATATTGTATGGCTTTTCCTCTTTTTCTCAGCCTAGATCACTTTTTCCTTTTAAATAATTTCTTCCCATTTCACAATGTCTCACTGTACATTTTGGGCTTTATTTTTTCTGTGTCTCATACCAGGGAAACAATATGATGCTTACATGTGCGAATCAGATTTATTTCACATAATTATGTTCTCAGTTGCATTCATCTTCCTATAAATGTCTCAGTTTATCCTTCATGTGAAATTATTACACCATTATATGAAAACACCATGTCTTTTTTTTAACCATTCTTCAACTGGTAGGCATTTTGATTGTTTCCAAGATTTAACTATTTCAAATTGTGCTGCTGAAAACATGGGTGCACCTATATTGCTGTGGTATAATGTATTTAAATATTGTGGGAAAATACACATAAGGATAATAGGGAAGTACAATGAGACCTCTAATACTAGTCTTTTAAGGACTCTTCTCACTGATTTCCACAGTGTTTGCACCAGTCTGCACTTAAACCAACAGTGTAATTTTTTTTTCTTTTTTCCTCACAGCCCTTCCATCATTTATTTGTTATTGGTTGCCTTGTTGAGGACTGCATTTCTTTCTGGACTGAGATGGAATTTCAACTTCATTTCAATGTGAATCTCTTGAATGACAAATGTTGTTGATCATTTTTCCATGTATTTATTTGCCATTTATGTTTCTTCATCTAAAAACTGTTTCCATCTCAGATGCCCATATTTTCACTAGGTATTTGAATTTCGTGGTTTGATCTTTTTTTAACAGTTTATATGCTTTAGATATGTCATATGCCTAAAGAACAACTGTATAATATTATTTTGCCCTCTGGGTTGCTTTTTCACTGTTGTTGGCTTCTTTGGATATGCAAAACTTTTTAATAAGATGAGTTTTAATTTGTTGTTTCTTTGAAGTACTTCCTGTGTAGTCTGGGTTTTGGTCATAAACTCTTCCTACATGAACGTATTCAAGATTTCTACAAATTTTCTCTTCAAGTAGATTCAGTGTTCCTGTTTTAATACTTAGATCTCTGACACATTTTGTTTTGGTTTAGAGTTTGGTGATATATATGAGTCTAGAGTTAGTGTTCAGAGTGTGGAAAGTCAATTTTCCCAGAACGATTTATTAAAGAAGCTTTGTTCCTGTGAAAACATTTGGAACTTTTGCAAAAATAAAGTGGCTGAATGTGTTCAGAATCCTGTCTGTTTCTTCTAATCTATCCTACTGATCCTCAGGTCTGATATTATTTTGATAGTACTATGCTGAATTTTTTTTTTTCACAATAGCTTTACAATACAATTTCAAGTCAGGGATTGTGATGCCCCTTAATTTTCCTTTATAGCCTAGAATTGTCTTTCAAATTCCAGTTCTCCTTTGTTTCCAAATGAATTTTTGGAATGTTGCCTAGCTCTGTGATATATGATAGTGGTATTTTCATCAGGACTGCATTAAATCGATATAACATTTTGGGACTATGGCCATTTCTATTATGTTGTTTCTTTGAATCCATAAGAAGGGAATATTTTCTTCAATCTCCTTTTTTAGAGTACTGCAACTTTCAAAGTAAAGATCTTTTACCTCTTTGTTAGGTTGAATCCTAAGTGCTTTACTTTTTTGGCTGGTATTCTGAAGGGCACAGTTTCCCTTTTTTCTCTTTTAGTTAATTTGTTTTTTTGTGTAAAGGTATCCAGCTACACTACTGGATTAAGCTATTACATTTGTAAGACTTTTTGTTGTGCATTTTGGGTCTCTCATGTAGGGAATCATACCACCTACTAATAATGCTATTTTAACTTCTTCCTTGCCTATCTTTATTCCTTTTGTTTTCTAATTGCTCTGGCTAATGCTTCCAGAACTACATTAAATGAGAGTAGTGTTCATGGATATATTTGTCTTGTTCCTGATTTTAAAGGGAAAGCTTTAACTTTGATCATTTGTGTGGTGATACCTTATGGGTTATCATAAATGTTTTTTTTCCAGGTTAAAATAAAGGCTGTCTATTCCAAATTTCTGTATTTTTTAATCATGAAAAGTTGCTGGACTTTGTTAACTGCTTTTTCCTCATCTATTAAGATGATCATGTGGATCTGATTTTGGTGCTATTAATATTGTGCACTATAGTTGCATATAATCTTTGAAACTCTAGACTGTATTATATTTGGTATGATGCCTAATCTTCTTGATGATTGGTTGCATTCTTTTTGAGTAACTTAATGGGGACTTTTTCATCAATATTCAACAGGAAGATGGCTTCATAGTTTTCTTTTCTGGTCTGGTCCTCTTCATTTGGTTTCTGATTAATTCTCCTTTCCAAGATTATTTTGAAAGTATTGTTTCTCTTTCAATTTTGTAATGAGTTTCAACTTTACTGGAACTAAATCTTCTCTAAATTTCTTTTAGAAGTCAACGGAGAATTCTTTTAGAATTCTCAGGGTCTTGACATTCGTCTGTTGTTATGTATTTAATTAATTTTTAGTTCACTGACAGATACCTGGTTATTTAAAAATCTTTATACATTTCTTTATATATTTCTGATTTAGTTTTGATGGCTCATATATGTCTAGAAATCTTTCCATTTCTTCTCTATTTTCCTTTTTATTAAAGTATAGTTTCTTGAAGGAGTTATTAACAGTTTTCTAGATTTTCATAAGATCCATTGTGATATCACCTTTCTCACTCATAATTACATGAATTTTTATCTTTTCTCTCATTTTTAAGGACAAAGTTGCTTGGGTTTTATCAAATTTATTTAATATTTCAAATTTTCAAATTGAAACAAATCAGAAACAAATTTTTCACTTCACTGATTCCATTGTTTTCTTAGATTCAATTACACAAATTTCTTCAGTAATTTTTATATTTTCTGTCTCAAGTAAGATTCTAATTTAATTTGTTCTTCTTTTATAGGATTTTGAAGTTTAAAATGTTTTTAAAGCTCATTCTGTAGTCCTGTTATGAGAATTTAGCACTATAGATATCCCTCATAGAATTGCTTTCATTGTGACCCATATCTTTGCGGTATTGTATCATAATTGCAATTCATTTGTAGACACTGCTTAATTTCCATTGTAATTCAAATTATAATGGAAATAGGTTTTCAGGAGATTGTTGTTTTATTTCCATGTGTTCATGTCATTTTTGTGGTTTGTTTTGCTATTGATATCTAGTTTAGATGCACCATGGTGAGATGACATGCATGGGAAAATGTTAATTTCTCTGAAATTACTTAAGAAAACTCTATGGTATAATAGCTGGTCTATTTTGGAGAACAAACAATTTGCAATTGAGAAGAATGTGTATTCAGATGTTGTGTGATGGATGCTCTGTAGACATCTACTAAGTGTTTGTTCACAAGTTAGCTTTAATTCTGATATATTTGGCTCATACCGTCTGCTGAAAAACCATTTCCATTATAATGTGAATTACAATGCAAATTAAACAGTGTCTACAAATAAATTACAATTATGATATATCTAATTAAAAAGCTTGGAAATACAGTTAATCATTATGATTATAATAGTCCTTATTTTAATTGATATGTCCATTTACATTTGTTTTACGTAGTTGTATGCACTGCTATTTGGTGCATATACAATTTTGCTTATTATCTCTTTTTGAAGTAGTCCATTAGGAGATATGTAATTACTTTGTCTGTTTTGATCACTCGTGGCTTGAAGTTCACATTGTCTGAAAAAAGAATAGGTACCTCTGATATTTTCTTGGATGTTGTGTCATGGAATACTATTTTCCCTCCTTTAACTTTCAACATATGAATTTCCTTTTCAGTTAAATGCTTTCTTTGATTGAACAGAGGTTGGGGCCTTGCTTATTGATCCGTTTTTCCAGATTGGTGAATTGAGACCATTTACATAACAGATATGAATTGGGAAAAGTTTCTGAAAATATTGCCTTTTTTGTTCCTTATTTTTCCTGCTGTTTAATTTATTGTCCTGTTTGCTTCATTTTTCTTTCTAATACATCCTTGAGAGCATTTTAAAAGCTGGTTTGGTGGTCATGAATATCCTCAGGTATTCTTTCCCTATTAATTTTGAAATAAAGTTTTTCAACATAAATACATCTAAGTTAGACATTATTTTATTTTTGGGCTTGAAATACATCACTTTTAGTTTTTCTTCATTTGAAAGATTATATTGAAAAGTCTGTTGTGACTGGGATGGGTTTTCCTTCATATATGACTTGTTTCTTTTCTCTAACTGCTTTTAATAATCTGTTTCTGTGTGGGATTTCTGGAATCTTGAATATTATATGCCTTGGTGAGGATTTATTTTCATCATAGCTTATTGGAGTTCTATGTCCTTCATTTATTTATGTGCCAATTTCATTATCTACATTTTTTACCTAGTATTTCTATAAAGATTATTTTCATGGCATTTTCACTGTTTCCAAGTTTCTCAAAGAGTCCAAGCAATGCTGTATTGTTTCAAATTGTAGCTGTTGGATGGATTTTTTCTTCATAGTATTTTGATATGCTTAATGTATCTTTCTTTGCGTGGTCATTAGCTGCAATCCTGTCTTCCAGACCTGATATTCTTTTCTTGCCTTCTCTTGGTTTGTTCAGTATATGATCAATGGAAGTTTTAATCACATGAATTTCTGTTTGGATCTGTTTCTAGGATTCCATTTACCTCCTATGTAGGAAATTCATGGTTTTAACCCTTTTAATTATGTCTTTTTTTTGAAGTACTGGAGATTGAACTCAGGATTTTTTTTTCATGTCTTCCATTTTTTATCTTTGTCTACTCTAATATCATTCCTGTTGATCTTTTCTTGTGCCTGAAGAATTTTTTTCTATGCACTTTTCCATTTTTTTTTCTTTTCATTTCTGGTATGATATTTCAGAAATTGCCAATGTTTGAATACTTGTTTCCTCTAATTCTTTGTGTGCTGGGCTTGTCCTGAATGGACTGGGTCTTTGGGGTTGAATTTTGCTAGTGTATCTTGTCATTTTTTATTTCTTTATTTTATTTTTTGTGCAGCTGTTTGCCAATTTCTTATGGTAGATGTCTTTATAGCTAGTATTGAGGTTTCCCTAGGAGATGCCTGTTGTTTGGGAATTTCTTCTACATATAGGTGGTTCTCTATGTGTATATTGAAAACATATCTTATAAATTTGTTATGGATGAAAGGTTGCTGTTTAGTTTAGCACCGAGTCCTTTCGTATTGGACTATGGTGGTATTTTTGATTCTATGCAGTCACTGAATTACTATATAAGGGAGAAAACTGACTATAATGCATATGATATGCTGGCTAGAGGAGTACAAATAACAATAGCAACAACATCAAATGCAGACTAGGTACTGACAATCTGTGGTAATTATTAACGTGACAGCTTTAACCATAGCAGCAAATTCTCTGGCTCTATAAAAAATCCAACATACACCATTGTCTACACATGATTATTAATTTTTTGTGGTACTCAAGATTGAACTCGGGGCCCTGCACTTGCCAGACAAGCACTTATTCTATGGAGATATCTCCCCAGGACCGATTTTTTTAACTTAGTAGAGTGATTTGGTCCAGTTGTAAGGGCATTATTAAAAGTGGAATGGGACAAGACAGAGGAATGAATGAAATCAAATGTAGTAGAAGCAAAGCTATATAGCAAATTTTAATAATAGTATTTTGGGAAATTTGCAGACACAAGAGAGAATGAATGAAAGAGAAAATGGTGTATTGAAGTGAATCAGAAAGAAATAGATGATGTTTACTTACTTGAATGTATCACAAATTCAAGAGCTAGTTGAGGAGAAAAAGAAGAAGAAGCAAATAACAAATAAGGTAAGAAACCTAAAGCATGAAGACAGAAAGAAGAAAAAGAGAAAAAAAAAGAAAAAATAAAAGAGAACACCAATATCAAAACAAAGATAACCACAAACAAAAGAGAACAGAACAAACCACCACAGGTGAACTGAAAAATACCCAATCAGACAAACAAAGGGAAATGAAACAATACAATTCTGATACTCACAGTTCTATGGTAGTTTGCAAGTCAGATCCCAGAAATGTGTTGTTTACTCCATCCAGGTGTGCTGTGTGATTTGAGGTAGTTACATAGCTGATCTTGGTCTCTGAATGTGAGATCTGAAGCTAGGCTTCTGTTGCTGGAGTTCTCAGGAGTCCTTTTATGCAGAATGGCAGCCTCATCCATTTCTACTCCATGTGTCAATGTGCTGGAGCGCCAGGCTGTTTTACTTATTGCATTAACTGCCTTCCTATCACTGCTGCTTCAGATTTTTCCATGCTGCTCATTTTCCCTGGGGTTGGGTGTGCACCCTTTCCAGAATCTGTTGTCACTGGCCATGTATGTGCACTCCTGCTGGGGTCTGACCTATTCCTGCTTTCTGTTCACTGTCAGTATCTACACCCATCCCTGAGCCTGGCCTGGTCTTGCTGGTCCCTTGGTTCAAGCTGGCTTGATTACTCACAGTGGCATTACACTTTTCCAGGCTGTTTGATCTTGCATGCTATGTGTGCCACAGTTCACAGAGATGGTTCTTGGTCCTACTTGCCACACTATGTTGTTGATATACATGTGTGCATTTAAATTTGAATTCAGAAGAATTTAGAGGACTTTGAGATCACAGGACTTTGATAAGCTCTGAACTTATCCCCAAGTACACAGGTGTAGGGACTGTGCTGGTGTAAGTCCTACCTTGTAAGAATTTAGGAGCACTCTGAGCAGCCTGGGAAACTGTTGAGACCTGTGATCTATGGGCCAAGCACACGCAAACATAGAGCTTTCCTGGAGCCTGTTCCAACTACTTAAGAACTTAGGAGAACTCTGAGTAGCCCTTGGATCTCTGAAGAGCTGTGTCCCTTGGCCCTTAGTACACAACTGTGAAGCTTGTATTCACATTGATCCAAACTTTTAAGAACTTAGGAAGATTCTGGAGGACCATTAACATCCTAATCAATCCAGCTGACACCGACAACTTACAACGAAGCTTTGTTGAGTATCAGCCAGTGGCCCCCAGTAGTAGTCAAGGCCTTGGTGAGTCCTACCTTGCTCCCCACTGTAACAGAAACTTTACTGACACAGGACCCACTACTCCCACCACTGCTAATTCTGGGTGATCATTGGGAGATTCAATAATGCCAAAACTCAGGAGCAAAAGGGAATCTTAATCCTCCAGCCAATCCAGAAAAAATCCAGGAGAAAAAGACATATAAGAACTATAAAATAACACACCTGAAAATACTGAAATGATAGCAACTAAATTAAAGAAACAATTACATGAGGAAATAAGTGAAATAAAATCAGAAATATTCTCGCAGGTCAAAAACAAAATGAAACAGTAGTTATAGAGTTGATCAGCACAGTTAAAGAAGACATAGAGGCCAAGAAGATGGCTCAGTGGAATAACTGCTTCCTTGGCAAGCACAAGGGCCTGAGTTCAATCCCTGGTTTCACCAAAAATACAAAACAAAAAAAAAAAAGTTATAAGACATAGATTTAAGAAAACCCATGAGAATAGAAAAATAATGGAAACACTGCATTAATAATACAGGGAAGAATTAGTATGCATGAAACAGATTTAAACAGATATCCAGGAAATTAAGAATTCTACTGAAAGCTGGCAAACTGCTTGAATGAAACTTAAGATAGATGTTCAGACCTCAAAGACAGTAATGCAGCTAATGAACATGAAAGGAAAGATCCCTTAAAAGTAAAAAGGAACCAGAAAATAATAATTTAGCAGCTAGAGATGATGCAAAGGATGATATAAGAATAATGAAAGAGCAGGAGATATAACAATTGACTTAAAAAGACTAGTTGCAGAAATACAACCAGAAAATATTCCAGACATGATAAAAATGACATGTAATTAAGTGAGGCATATAGAACTTCAAACAATCATAATCAAAATAAGTCTATACCTAGACACAAATTTATCAATATCTTAAAAATTCAGCAAAAGAATACAATAATAAAAACAGCTAGAGGGAAGAAACATATCAAATACAATGGAAAGCCCATCAAAATCATGTGAGATTTCTAAACATAAATCATCAGATCAAGAAGAACATGGAGTGAAGTATTTCAGGTCCTGGAAGAAAACAACTTCCAAACCATATTGATATACCCTTGAAAACTATCTATCAAATTCAACAGCAACATAAGCTCCTTCCATGTCAAAGAAAAACTGAAGAAATTCATGACCACCAAACCAACCCTACAACTAATACTGACAGATAAACTAGAAAGAAAACAAAAAATGCCAAAGCTTCAAGAAAAATAGAAAGAAAGGACCAAGCAGAGCAAGCAATTAAAAAGAGGAAAAACATACAGAACCTATAATAGGAAAATAACATGACAAAAATAAACCAATACATATCACTTATAATCATCAATGTAAAAATGCTCAATTCACCAACCAAAAGAAATCAACTAGGAGAGCTGATGAAGAAACAAAATCAAACAGTATGTTGTAAAGAAGAAACACATTTAACTAAACAAAATTCACAGAAGGAAAGTCAAAAGACAGGAAACAATTCTTCATGCCACAGGATAGCAGAAAAGGCTGATGTAGCCATTCTGGCTGCAGACAATATCAACTTCAAAATAAAAATCATTCAAAGAGATAAAGGTCACAGCATACATTTTAAGGGAAAACTACAGAAGGATATGATAACAACTATAAATATATATATAAACTATGTAGGAGGACCCACCTACATAAGACAAATTTTAATGGACATGAAAAATAAAATAAGAAATAATACAATATTATTGGGGAATTTTAACATGCCACTGTCACAAAAAGATAGACCAACTAGGCAAAAAATCAGCAAAGAAATAACAGTATTAAGCTAAACTTCTGAAGTAATTGACTTAGTAGAACCTTACAGAGTGATTCACCCAACAACAACTGAATACACATTCTTCTCAGCTGCACAAGGGTTGATCTCCAAATAGACCATATACTAATACAGAGAGCATTGAAATTTAAATGGACAGAACAAAGATAAGCCAATACATATTATCCCATGCATAGTATCAGACCACAGTGCAATAAAACTTGAAACTATTGACAAAGGAATCTAGAAGAATACCATAAACAGATGGAAATTGCATAACTTCCTAAAAAATCAATGGTTAACAGATTAAGTAAGAAATTAAACAATATTTACAATCAAACTAAAATGCAGATAAAATGTACTACAACCAGTGTGATGCAATGAAAGCTGCCTTAAGAGGAAAAGTTATAGCAGTAAATTCTTACATAAGTAAAAGAAAACAAGCCCAAATAAACAATTTTATGCTTCACCTTAAGCTCCTAGAAAAAAAAAAAGAGCAAGAGAAACCCAAAGCACAAAGAAGACAGGAGTTTATAGTGATTAGAGCCAAACATAATACAATGAAGTCAAAGAAAATAACACAAAGAATAAATGTATCAAAAAGTTGGTTCTTTGAAAGAATACAAAATTTGATAAACTCCTAGCCAACCTAATCGAGGAAAAGAAAATAAAAACCCAAATTCATGCAATAAAGAACAAAAAAGGAAAAATTACTACAGCCTCTTAAAAATCATTAGCACTTAGTTTCAAAATCTTTACTTGCACAGGATGGAAATCACATAGGAAATGGTGAGTTTTTTAGATACTTATGAAATGTCAAAGCTTTGTCAAGAAGATTTACAAACTCTGAATAACCCAATAACAAGAAATAAAATTGAAAATGTAATGAAAAACCTATTAACAAAGAGAAGCCCAGTTCCCATTGGATTCACAGCATTCTACAAGAAATTTAAAGATTTAAGGCCAATTTTTCTCAAACTCTTCAATGAAATGGAAAGGGAACCAATTCTCCCAAACTCATTCCTGGAGTCAAGTATTAGTCTGATTCCAAAACCAGAGAAAGATCCAACTATAAAAGAGAATTACAAGCCAATCTCTCTAATAAACACAGATGCAAAAATCTTCAATAAAATACTAGAAAACAGGATGCATAAAATCATCAAGACGATTATACATAATGACTAAGTTGGATTCATCCCAGGAATTCAGGAATGGTTCAAACTGTGCAAATTCATAAATATAATATACCATGTCAATACAGCCAAAGCCAGAAACCATATGATCATCACAATAGATTCAGATAAAGCTTCTGACAAAGTCCAACACTAATTCGTGATAAAAACCCTACAGACAATCAGAATATAATGTCTATATCTCTACCTGATAAAAGCCAAATTTGTACCTGTGCATGATGGCATATGCTTATAATCCTGACACTCAACAAGCAGAAACAGGATGATCAAATTGAGTTTGAGGCCAGTCTGGGATATATAGAAATATGTTTCCACAAAAGTAAATAAATATTTCAAATGAAAAATAGAATCAGGCTACCATGGAAGAGCAGTCTACCACAGTGGAGCAGCTCAATGCCATGGAAAAGCCCAGCACAATGGAGCACTCCAAGGCAGCAGGAAACTATTTCCTGAGGGATCTCATAGAGTCAGAAGATAGTGAGATTAATCAGTGCTGTTTTGGCACACAAACCTATAGAAAAGAAGTAGGTGGGCAAGATCACCATTTTTGTTCAAAGGGTTTAGGGTGAAGTCCAGTGATTCCATGTTGCTTCACTGCCAAAGTCCTAAAGTGGAATGAGGGAACAGTCATCTAGTCACAGTGAACCAGTTGCAACTGGGAAACAGAACAGGGGGAACTCTTCTGAAATTTAGGAGCTAGGAGCAAAAAGACACCACTCTCTTGATCAACAAAACCAGGCTTATCCCTAAAGAAAAAGGTTGGAAGCATTTTTCTAGTCAACAACCATCAGAGTAGCCTTGGGCACAGTAACACAAGTGGGCAAGCAACCATGTCATATGGTGTGGGACGAGGGTATTTGCTCCACATTACAAAATGCAGGAAAGAGGAAAGACCTAATGGTACAGAATAGCAGAAGCTGTGCAAGATCTGGAAAAAGACAAGAGAACATGGGACTGGGACAAACTGCACACTTTCTCTAGCTGAGGGAGCTGCAGCAACTGGGAGAGTGGTATATAGACAAATATGGTAGAACATACAAAATATTTTCAGCTGTAAACAATCTAAGCTCCTACATCAAGGACAAAATCAGCCTAATATACAGCATAAATCTTTTTGCACACTTGGTGAAACTACACAGCATGTACCTGGCATCTGACTTGTACACTACCACAGAACTATGAACACAGATGATTTTTTTTATTTTCATTGTTTGATTCATTTGTTTTTTTGATTCAGATTATGGTTAGTTTTCCTTGTATTTTAGGTTTTGGTTTTAGGATACCTAGTTACTTACCTTTATATTTTTCGTTATAAATTCATTTTGTTTCTCTCTTTCCTCAATTATCTCTCTCAGTTTTACTGTAGTTTCATGTGAGTGAACATTGCCACTTCTTTTTCTTTTTCGCTTTGATATTCTGTGGCTTTTTTATTCTTTATCTCCTGTTTCCCTCAAATTAGGTAATTATCATTTGCCTTATAGCCTTGCATACACTATATTGCTCCTCATTCGTCTCTATATTTTTTTCTCCTATCTATCTTTAAAAAAGACCAGAGTACCAGCAATCTACAAATTGGAAACTTATTGCATAAAAGTTCCTGTTATATGTTGCACTTCTTCATGTAACTATAGACCTTGGTCCTACGGTAAGGATACCAAAGTAATAGTTACTGCACTTTAATCACTTTCTGGACTGTGCTTAATGTTAATAATATTATTAACTGTACTAAATAGCTAGGATATCATACACACTGTAATTATTTTTCCTTCATATGATAACATCGTGATTGTCTATGGTCACAACCATCAACATAATCCAGGGGCCAGGGAGATGGCTCAGTAGAATAAGTGCTTGGCAAACACAAGGAACTGAGTATAATCTCTGGTTCTAAAAAATCATAATCCAGTATCAAAAGATGGTTTGCTAATCCAAATAAATAGCAACTTCCCATCCATAATAAGTTGGGATGGTAGGTTCTTGGAAAATCAAAAAGACCAAAAGCCTCCTAAACTTAGAAGATATCTCTGAGGTATAGACATTTCCAAAGAAGTCCTGATATGAACAATGAAACTCGCTACAGTAAGAAATCTAAACAAAAAAAGAGAAAAATCTGCAAGCAACAACATAAAATAAAACAAAATAAAAATAAAACATAAAATGGCAAGAGCATTAAGAGATACAAATAAAAATGGAAGTCACAAACTAAAATTTTCTGAACATAGCTGGATACAAAGTCAACACTCAAACATCAGTAGCATTCCTTTACAAAACAAAAAATGTACTGAAAGAGAAATTAGTGAAAAAACTTCCAAAATAGAATTTAAAAAATGAAATACACAGGAAAGAACTTAACAAAACTCAGAAAAGAGATCTGCACAGAAAACGATAGTACTATGAAAAAATAACTCAAAGAAGATATCAGAAAATGGAGAAATATTATTTGTTCTTCAGTAGGAAGAAATATCATGTAAAGTGGTGCACACTTCTACAACTGTAATTCATATTTAATGCAATTCCAATAAAAATGTTAGCATCACTAACAAACTTAGATGAAACCTTCCTAATATTCATTCAGAA
>NW_004524679.1:10210118-10214080 GCF_000260255.1 Octodon degus
GTTTATATATTCTGGCAGAAGAAAAAAGGACAGGAGTCTTCACTATCCATGATTTCAAATATATTACAAAGTTACTGTGATAAAAAAAACCCAGCATGGTTGAGACAAATAAATCAACGCAACAGATAAGAAGATGCACAAACAACTCCAAACACACTCAGCCAACTTATCTTTGAGAAAGTGACAAAATATTTTCACTGGAAGAAAGATATCCTCTCTAATAAAATGTGCTGTGAAAAATGCATTTCCATAAATTAAAAACAAAAAGTAGACCTATAGTTTTCAAAGTTCACTAAATTAAAATTGAAAAAGATAAAAGATCTAACTACTAAAACGGAGAGACTTTATCAGCTGGAGGAGAGAACAGGTATAACTCCTGAAGACATTAGTTTAGGCTAAGATTTCACAAGCAAATTTTAAAGTGCACAGGAAATACTACAAGAAATTGAAAACTGGTATTAAAATGCTCATACACAGCACAAAATTATTGATGGAGTGAAAAGACAATTTAGAGAGTTGGAAAAAATTATAGCCAGTTGTCCCTCAGATAGAAGACTAATATCTGGAACATGGTAAAGTAAAAAAAAAAAAAAGACTTCCAAAATTATATATCCAATCCAAAAATCAAAACCTGAGATGTATACACACTTCTCAGTGACAAATGTGAGTAGTAAATAAATATATAAGAAATACTCAACAACATGCATGATTCAAGAAACACAAATTAAAATAATGCAGAGATTAAAACTCACCCCAGAAAAATGGCTGTCATGAAGAAATCAACCAATAACAAATACTGCTGCAGATGTGGGTAAAAATAAACCCTTATCTACTGTTGATGAGAGTGTAAACTGGTATAAACACTGTGAATATCAGTGTGGAGATTCTTCAAAATACTAGTATTGGAGGTTTAATTCTTCATAAGGATTCATGTTCTTGGAATCTTCTCAAATTATTTAAGAACATCAAAGCACAGTAATATATATACACTCAAATTGACAATGGTAAAATTTGTAATGGCTGTATCTTGCAAAAAACTCAAATGCCCATCAAAGGATGTGCAGATAAATATATGTTATTTTAATACTATTGAGTACTACTCTACCATATAGACAGGTAAGATTGAGAGATTGCTAGCTAATGGATGCAATGTGAGGCTGTACCTTTAAGTGAAATGAACAGGACATACATATGTAAATATTGTATTTTCTCTTTGTTGCCTGAAACTGAAAGTATAAATAAGGGCCAAAATAGATAATAAATAATTTGAAATAGGAAGAAATTGTTTTAAATGGGAATGGAACTAGGGAGGAGGAATAGGTAAAAAAAAAAGTGAGAAAGCATGATAAAACAGAAACGGTTTGTAAATAAGAGGAAAAGGTGTTGAAGGGAGGTAAAGTGCATGAGGAAGTAAAGAATCAAGTATATCATGCAAAGGTACAAATTCCCTGTAATGATTATGATCATTATGTATATCTAGTATATACCATTAAATTTAATTAATATAAATAATATAATAGAGAGAGGAGGGTTATTATTTAGTATGACTTTCACTAGAACTAATGTAATTACTGCTATTTATAGGCTCAATGAAAACATTTTATTTTCTATGACTTTAACAAGAAATTTATAAGTCTCTTGCTTTTCTCCCCTTTGAAGTTATCATGGAGATGGTGTATTGCTTTCTCATTAAACAAATTCATTGCTTACAATGCTACTGCCTCATTGAGATGATGCTTGTTCTTAAAATGTTGTGGTTTCCCACATTTGACAGATCTCTCTAATCTCATTTGAAGTAAGGATGCTTCCAGTATTTTTTCATCCATTTCTGTATAATCATGAGCAATCCCACAGTGAGTGAGAAAGACAAAGAATGATCATTGGCTCAGTTACGATTATATGATGTTTGGTCTCATATACTACTTATATTTCCAGGTATCACTCATTATTATTATTATAAAATTTATTAGAAGTGTTTGCAGAACACTTGTAGAACAAGTCATTCAAAATCTAAGATTTTACTGTATTTATATCTAGAATGTTATAGGTGAAGCTTCATTCTTTGAGTATAATATAAGGAAAGTAGAATCACTATGATAACTTTAGTTAACAAGGAAGCAAGCCACCACCGTAGCAGTAGAAACAAACAAATAAAAACCAGTTATTAAGAGGATTTTACATATTTAAATGAGAATTCTTGTCTTACTCTTTTCTCCTTACTAGGACAAAATATCTAATACACAGAATTAAGGACAGAAAGGCTTATTTACCTCACAATTAGGGGAGGTTTCAGTTCTTACTCTGTTGGTTCCAAGGCAGAGGGCAGCAGCTCATAGTGAAGAAAAACAACAAAGGGACAAGGGAGGGGCAGCTGCTGCATCTGCTAGCTAGCTTGTCTCCCCTTCTTCCATTGTAACGCAGATTAGCCACCTCATGGTGTGAATAGCACTCATACACCTAATCCTAGAATTGGATCACAAATTAATCACAAACTCTAGAAACCACTTCATGATAAGTTGGAGCTTTGTAGGATGCCTAAACACAAATCATAGCATTCTGCCCCTGTACCTCCAAAAAACTCATGCACATCCCTTTATGAAAAAGACATTTGATTCTATCTATAAGAGTTGCCACAGTCATAACAGCTTCAGCATTGCTGAAAAGTCTAAGTCCTAAATCTCCTCCAAGATCTAAGGCAATCTCTTACCTGTGAGCCCCTGAACAAATTAAAAGTTAAATACTTCCCACATTCAGAGGCAGAAGATAAGCACTACCATTGCAATAGGTTCACACAGCAGGATACCATGCATTGAGACCTAACAATTACAAAATCCAGAAGGGCAAACATTAAGTTCTGTAGGTTCCATGTTGAATATCTGAACCAATCTATGGCAAATTGTGAACTCCATCTAGCTCCACGTCTATGACTCTTCTGCTGACTGTAGCTCATATGACTTCTCTCTTGAGCTGGTTTTCTCCATCATTGCTTTCCTCAGATGATCCACATTCCTGGCTTTTCCAAACTTCAGTGCTTTTTCTGCATGTTAAGATGCTCACTCTCTGCTTCACACACCACCCTTACAGAGACACACTGCCTGGCATCCCAGGCCTTCTTCTGAAATCTAGGTGAAAACTTTCTTAACCTCAGAACTCCTGAATTCTCCATGCATCTAAAAGCAATGCCACGTAGAAGATGCCTAGGTCTGCTGCCAGGTGGAGCAGTAGCCATGCTTTCTTTGCTCTTGGCTGTAGGGGTCAAGTGCCTGGATCATTGAGCACTCTGACTCTGCTTCTGAAGAATAAATTCTCTATGCTGCCATCCTTCTGGAACCTGTTGCCATCACTGCCTCCATTCTGGAACATGAGGCTCTGCTGCTTTTTGCCTAAGGCAAAGTCCCTCATCCATGCAATTCTGAGGCTGCAAAGGATGGAGATCTGAAACTTTCTCTGATGCTCTCAGGCCATCTTTTCCTATTAATTGCTCCTTTTCCACAGTGGAGATCCTCTCATTTCTATCTTTGCGGGCCACAACATTATTAGTGCTTCCTTCCTGGACAAACTCACAATATTTTAAATCATTCTGCTTGGTTCTTTGCTCTTGATTCTCTGCACAAATCTGAGTAAAAGCCTCCAAACGTAGCCATGCCACTGGCTCAACATTTCACTGCCTTGAAATTTCTTCTGCCATCAAGTATTGATATGTTGAACCTTAAGTCCCTACATAATATGATAAAGAACATGGAAAAATTAGATTATATTTTAACAATAGGATAAAGAATTCTATGCTTCTCATGTTTGCACATAAGTCCAAAAATCTCACCATATACAACCTTGCAGCAGGACTGTCCCACAGTATTCCTTTTTCTGTCTCTTGCTTTCATTCACCACCCCCTTCTTCCTGAACATCCACCTACCTGAGAGACATCTTATAATTTCTGACATTGCCAATTAAACAGAAGACC
>NW_004524679.1:10214975-10242261 GCF_000260255.1 Octodon degus
ATATATTATATACAGGGTGTTCAAAGTCTCACTACATTTGAACTTGTAGTGATCCACCTGTTTACAGTCTCCCAAGAGCTGTGATTACAGGCATATACCACCATGCCTAGTCTCAATTGCCATCTCAGCACGCCTCTGGGTTGTGGACCACACAGCAGGCATGGGGATTTAAACCCCAGCCCCTGAGCCCGCTTGCAAGTGCTTTAATCTGCTGAGCTATTTGACCAGCCTTTATTTATATTTTATTAACAAAAAATTATTTGCTCAAAGTATGACATATTTCTGTGGAAAATGATGTCCCTCAAGAGAAAGTGTCTTTTAATGCTACATAAGAAATGAATAAAAATAGTTGCATGTATACTGCTATTTGCATACTACATAAATAGCTTGAGATTTCTTCAATAATTTAATACCAAAAAAGTCAAGATCAAAAACTTCTGGGGCTAAAATTACTGTATTTAAATTGATCATTATTTTCAATGTAACAATTTTTACTTACCATATAATAAATTTGTTATGTAAAGTAGCAAAAATTGCATAGAAGCCTTTTTTTTCAGAACTGGGGATTGAACTAAGGCCCTTGTGCTTGCTAGGCAAGGATTTATTCTATCGTGCTGTCTCCCTGGCCCCTAGAAGTCTTAATGGTGATCTAAAGGAACTTTCTTGGACCAGGCATGATGGCACATGTCTTTAATCCTAACACTCAAAAGGCTGAGGCAGGATGATTGATCTGAGATTCAGACCAGCCTGAGGCACAAAGTGAGCTCAAATCCAGCAAGAACCATGTAGTGGGACCCTGTCTCATAAAGACGAAAACAAAGGTTTTTATTGGGCTTCCACACATCACAATATAGTCCAATATGCAGACAACTTGGTAGGTAGGCCAAGTGCAAGAGACAAGGGATTAAATTCTGACAGTTAAATTTTAGGGCCTCCATTCATATACTTTGGTTCTTTAATGTGAGAATTTACACATAATATTAATTTCTTTATTTGCACACTATACTCACTTGTTGAAGAAACAAACTTTTAAAGTATGTAATTCTATTTTTTAATAATTTTTTGAGAAACAAATATCAGACATTTTCACAACAGATTACTGGCACATTTTCAATAATTTAATACATTGCATATTGTTGTCTTAGTGGTTATTCATTATACAAGATGCAGACATGATATACTGTCTCAAACACTGTTATAACACACCTCTCTATTCATTGAATTAAGAGAATGGAGCTGTATATCTAACCTAACTATCTTGAGTATTCAGATACAAAAGGGTGGTTCATTTCTTTCCCATTTTTTTAGTTAGTTTTGTCAGAGAAGGGCATTCCATTGTCATTTAAATATTGTAGGTGCTTGAATTCATCAGAATCTCCCAATAGAGTCCAGTAGTCCATAATAGTAGTGGGTTTTCCATAAGATTGGCAATGTCCAAAGTTGTTGACTTGGGCTTTTTACAGCTCAACATATTAATGTGGTTTTACTTTTTAAACTTCATTTTCATACTTTTCTGCTGAATGGTTAAGACTAAGATAAAGCAACATCTATATAACAAAGAATGCAACATTTTTACCTGATAAGGTCAGTTAAGTCCCCTCAGGATTTAATCTGAAACCCTATACCGCAGTTTGTAGATCCTTTGTGAGTGCCAGCCATGTGGATGTGTCACGGCCATTGCTTGACTAATTTGTTCTCTGTGAAAGCCTGAGAGAATGTTTTCTCTCCATGTGACTCTCCTTAGGCACACTCTACATCATCAATCACATTCCTCTGTGGCCCCATAATCTCCTTGATCAGAAAGTTTGTGACACCAGTGAGTTACATAATGTTAAAGTATAGGTTCTCCTGTGTCCCAAGTCCTCACTTACCTTGAAAGTCTAGGGCCAAAATGTTGGCTGTCTTTGCAGCCCTTCTTTTTCTCTGATATTTGGTCTGCAAACTTAGGTTGTTTAACCTCCGGAAAAGAAGCTTATTATTACCGTTCAATATATGCAGTTGTGTTTAACCTAACTGTCTCAATATCAAGCATGTTAGGTAAAACATTTGGGCTGAAAATGTATGGGATGTGCCTGTTCTAGTCATTTTGCTCATGAACATAGATATCCAATAAAACTAATATGGAAATTCATATTAGAATATTTTACATTTCTTCACTTCATTGCTTTTACAGATTTTGAAAGGAAGCTATAACATTTCTAATAATTTTCATAGATGTTTTCTGTACTCTAGAAAGAGATAATGGATTCTAAAATATTGGTTCATGTAAAAATAACTTCATTGGACATAGCAAACATAATTAAAATTTATAAAATTTGGGTAGTCTCTCTAAGGAAAAAGTACTATGTGATATTCAATCAATTCTACTACCTCCATATTTTTATCATATATTAATAAATATTTAGTTTAAGTAGTTAAAAACATCTTAAACAATACCATAAAGAAGGGAACAAAGTGCTTATGCTACTAAATCTGACACATTATGTTTTCAAAAAATGACAAGTAAGCCTTTCAGGTTCTTTTAGAAATGTGTTTCTACACAATGAAATGAAAGATTTTGCGTCCTCTCCCCTTGAATCTCAGATGGGCTTTATTATTGTTTTCTCTATGAATTCCAAAGTTATGTCATAAAAGTGCTGCATACATTCACTTGCATACATTTTCTGGGGATGCTCCTGCTTGGATTCTTCAGACCCCTATAGTGTATCCTATTATCCTAACTCTTTCTTTCTACAAGAATCTGATAGTTATCATCATGAAGATGCCAAAGTCTATATCAACAGAAATTGTCCTACCATTTTCTAGCTGTTTCCACCACCTGCCCCTTCACCTGTAGCCAATATATGATGGCATCCAGAAGAGATTCTACCAAGAGAATCTTGTGCAATACAATTCTTTATTCACAATTCATGGATACAATGCAGCATAACACAATAGCTGATGTTTTGAACCAGCAACATTTGGAAAGATTTATTACACCAGAATATCCACAGTAACTTTTCCTGTAGTTTCATACAGTGATACAAGTGCAAGATAATATAATATTCTGTGATCAGTAATTAACACTGTGCTATTGGTTTTCATTGGGAAGTGAAGGAAAGGAAAATTTGAAAAAAATGGATGAAATTAATACCTGATAAATTTGTTCAAACTACAGATAATCTGGGAGGGCTTTATAGATTAATTATCACATTGAGAGTGAGAAAAACATTTGTTAATGGGTCAAAATATTGTTAAAGTATTCCATGTTTGTGCTGATTATAGTATGTGTCATAGCTGAAAGGATACCCAAGGTACAGTAGAAATTGAAAAAACATATTGTGGATCATTTTATCTCATTTAAATGAAATTATTTGAAGCAAATTTTAGTATCAAATTGGAGTTATTGATTTCCTCAAATTTACTTGATTCTCTTCACGTTAGAAAAATTTCATGTACATACATCTTAATGATTAACTTTGATCCTTGGAATGTACTTCAGTGGTAAATGGTTACCTGGAATTCAAAAGTCCCTAGATTTGATCACAGTACTACAAAAAAGAAGAGGAAGTTAAAGTTGACTATCTTTTGCACTTTCTGCTTCTATTAGTTTTCCGATCATTCGGACAATATGTCTGATATTAAAAACATAGAGGATGATAGTATCATTTCTGTCAAGATTTTGAAGAGTCATTCCATTCTGTTTTGATTACAAGACAATAAAATGCATCACAGAAGGGCTTGACAGAGAAAATCGTCTCAAACAGTGGGAGGTAATAGAGAATGGAAAAAGTCAGAATGGGAATAGAGAAAGATAGGATGATAGATGGATAGATAAGTAAATAGATAGATAGACAGATAGATAGATGATAGATAGATAGGTAGATAGACAGATGATAGATAGATGCCAAATACGTGCCCTCAATGACTCACCTACTGCAACCAGACACAATGTCTTACTGATATATTTAATGAGGAAATCACCAAACGATTATTTCAGTGATTGTACAGGGTCCCCTATGTTCCAGTCTCCTTGCAAAATCCTTATCTCAGAACACTTAAGAAATTTGGGTGACATTTTAGATCTAAGCCATCACGTTGATTTTTGAAATGTATTGTATCTGTGCAAAGATCTTTTCACCTGATTTATTTATTTATTTATTTGTTTGTTTGTTTATTTATTTATTTATTGTAAAATTAGAAATGTGTTGAGCAGAAGAAAATTGTTATTAGTAGTATTCTTTGATTTGTTAGTTTGACAAATTTGAACGTGTATAAGATCATTTGTTTTTTCTTTCTTTGTTTCTTTTTTTTCAGTACCAGGGATTGAACTCAGAACCATGTGCCTGCCAGGCAAGTGCTTATTCTACTGAGCAATCTCCCAGTCCCTATGAGATCATTTATAAACATACCAGATTTTATTCTTCCCAATACACTTTTCTGAAATAATTATAGTGTGATAGTGATACTGTTAAAAGTAATGATAATAAGTATTATTATCATTAATAAGTAATATTAACAAGTAATATGCTGCTCTTTTCTATATTAGGATAACAGCTTTGCCATAAATTATATGTACACTTTGCAAAGGAAAATCTGCCTATGTGTGACAAGATGGCATTTAATGAAAAACAGAAAGTTATCAAGTTAGTATTTCAGTAATTCTGACAAGTGTCATGAAGCTCTAAAATTATAAAAGAAGATAAATACATCTGACTTACGAAGTTGTTTCATTTTATTTACAATGTAAAAAGAGATTTGCAAGTTGATTTATAAGTAGATTGGAAACCACCAAAATAACATATTTCCTTCCAGCCACAGGTTGTCTAGTTTACATAAGAGATTGTGTAAAATGTGCTGGAAACATACACAATATGAGCACTATATCCAAGGCAGAGTTGGCAATGGTTAATTAAGCACAGCTTTTTGAAAAAATTTAACTAAACCAAAAACTACTAAAACTATATACATCAAGAAAATGTACGGGGGTGGGAGATATGGCTCAGTAGAATAAGCACTTCCCTGGCAAGCCCAAGGGTCTGAGTTGAAACCCCAATTTTGAAAAAAAAGAAAGTACACATAACGTCACTCCTGGAAGCTAGTATTATTGTGATCTCGAAACTAGTAAAGGACACAACCAAAAGAAAGAATTCAGACCAATATTTTAGTGAACATAAAAGTAGATATATTCAATAATATACTGGCAAATAATAGACAGCAAATTGTTAAAAAGATCCTAGACTATGGGCCAGGAAGATAGCTCAGTAGAATAAGTGCTTGCCTGGCAAGCGCAAGATCCTAAGTTCGATCGCTGGAGCCACCAAAAAAAAAAAAAAAAAGATCCTAGAATGGATGTGGTGGCATGCACATGTAATCTGAGTGCTTGGGAGCATGAAAGCAGGAAGATCACTATGAGTCTGATCTATGTAGTGAGACCTTGTAGACCCTGTACTAAATACATTTTTAAAAAGTCCTATAACATCACCAAGTGTGACTCATTTCAGAGATTTGTGATGCACAAATCAGTAATTATAGCACAGCATGTAAACAGAATCTAAGACGTAGATATCTTAATAGAAGTATGAATATACTTTCACAAAATCTAACATTTGCTCTGAAAAGAAACTTTGAATAAAATTGGTATAGAAAAACCTTATCTCAATCTGATGAATGACCAACATCATATTAAGTGGGAGTAATGTTAAACTCTTCCTTTAACATCAGAAACAAAACAAGGCTATTTGTTATCACTACTAATGTTGAATAAAGTTTGCAAACAATAGCCAGAACAGTTAGGTAAGAGAAATATCAAAGGGATGTGGATATGATAAGGAGAATTTAAATTACTATTATTTGCAGATGACATAATCTGCTAAGTAGAAATCCTATAGCATAATAATGACTAAATTCAGTGGTGTAGTAGGAGAATACTTTATAAAAAAGCAGTAGTTTTCCTGTACAGTAAAAGTGAACTCATCGAGAAAAAAATCAGAGAAAATTCTTTTTGTGCCAACACTAAAGGAAAGAAATACTTAGAAATTAATTTTCTTTTTCACTGCAAAATGGACCTTCATTTATATCCCCGTTTTTGTTTATTTTTGCCAACTAGGAGCAATTAAATGTTTTCACTAATGTTGTTAACATGTTATGTTATTAATACTATTAATATAAAACTGGATATTTATAATAAATATCAAAATATCATTTTAAGTAAAAAATAAATAAAAAATTTAAAAAAGAAACTAATATAACCAAGGAGGTAAAATAATAATTATAATTATATTACTCTGAAAAAGGTGATAGGACAGAACTATATAAAATGAAAATGCAGCCCTGTCCTTGGATAAGTAGAAGTAATACTATCAAAATAATAGCATTTCCCAAATTCCTATTAAGGTAATGCATAAGGCCCAGCAAATATCTCAGGGGATTTAAGTGCCTACAAGTAGGCACAGGGGCCAGGTGTTGGATCCCCAGGCCTGCTGTACCTGCCCTGCCCCCTGGGCTTGCTGAGATGGCAACTGAGACGAGGTGTGGTGGCGTACACCTGTAATCTTACCTCTTGGGAAGCTGTAAACAGGCAGATCACTGAGTCCAATCTAGTAATGAGACCCTGAACACCCTGTAGGCCCTTCCTTAAAATAAAAAAAAAATGTAATGTAATCCAAATCAAAATAAATTAGGATTTTTTACAGAACGAATGAAAAAATCTTAAAATGTATGTGAATCTAGAAGAGACATGGAAAAGCAAACATAATCTTGAGTAATAAGATCAAGGCAGGACATATCATTCTCCTAGATTAAAAATTGTAATATAAATCTACAGTGGTAAAATCTTTTTGGCATTGACAGGCAAAGCAGACTTGTGAATGAAGGGAACAAAGGAGAGGATAAAGAAACAAATGCTAGCATAATCAGCTGCCTGATCTTTGGAAAAGAGGTCAAAAACTTTTCTGAAGGAACTAGAGCCTCTTTAATAGATGGTTTGGGGAAAACCATCTATTAAACAAAGAAGACTGAATTTACAAACATATTTTTCACCCCTTTCTAAATTAACATCAAAATGGATCAAAGACCTAAATATTAAAACATAAATATTTTATCTGCTGAAAAACAAAAAAAAAGCAAAACTTTTAAATCTTAGGCACTGTCAAAGACTTTGATCAGAAGCCCAGTTACATAAGAAATATTTTTTTAAATGTGACCATATTAAATTTAAATGATGCTGCACAGGAAAAGAAACAACTAATAGAATAAGGTGACAACTTACAGAATGAGAAAATATTTGATATCTGTTCCTGTGACAAATAACTAATTGCTAGAACATATAGGCAACTCAAACTATTAGAATCCACAAATTTAAAGACCCAATCAAAAAATGGTAACCAAAATGAATAGACACTTCTTGGAAGTACAAAAAGACCAATAAATACAGGAAAAATATTCTTCATTGCTGCCTATTAGAGAAATGCAAATAAAAACAACCCTGAGGGCTGGAGAGATGGCTCAGTGGTCTAAAGCACCTACTTAGAACAAGCTTAGCAAAGCATCAGGGACCGCGGTTCGATCCCCCAGCACCACATGCCAGCCAGCCCCGGCCCCTGGTGGGCTGAGCTGGCCACACACACACACCTCTCTCTCTCTCTCTCTCTCTCTCTCTCTCTCTCTCTCTCTCTAATAAATAAATAAAATAAAAAAAAAAAACCCTGAGATTCCATCTCACTCAAGCAAGAATTGACATCATAAAGAAATGAAAAACTGAAAAATGCTGAGGTGGCTTTGGGGAAAAAATTTACATTTTCAGCAGAATGTATATTAGCACAACCACTATGAAAGTCAGTTTGGAAATTTCTCAAAATATTGAAACAAACTTTGATTCTTTCAAGAAATTCCCCATTCTAGTAATCTTCCCGAAATTGTTATACTCATTGTTGTACATTAATACATGCATACCCATATTTTTACAGCACAGTTCACAACAGCTAAATTTTAGAAACAGCATCTATGCCCATAAAGAAATAAATGAATAAAGAAAAGATGAGCATGCCATGCTGGCCCCTGAGCCCTAGGTATGGTTGTATATGCCTGTAATCCCAGCACTAGAGACGATGAGACAGGAGGATCACTATGAGTCCAAACTACATAGAAAGACCCTGTATCAATGAATTGATAAATAAATAAATAAGAAATAAATAAGGAGACATACAGAATAATGCTCTATTTTGTCATAAAGATGAATAAAAGTAACTTATAGGAAAATGCATGTTTGTTAGTGCCAGAATATTAAATGAAAAAAGTTAGATATGTAAGCTTAGTTATCACATAATTTCTTATATATGAGAAACCTAAAATAAAAGCAGAGAGGGAAACAGAACAATAGGTTTAAAAAATAACCTTTTTAGGGCCGGGGAGACTGCTCAGTAGAAGAAGCGCTTCCCTGGCAATCACAAGGGTCTGAGTTCAGTCCCCGGTTCCGCAAAATAAATAAATAAATGAACTTTTTGTATGTTTAAAAAGCTTTGAGCAACAAATTGATGGAATAGAAGGATAAAAATAATTAATAAACATCATGTACAATTACCAAATCTCTATGAGTAATGCAATTTATAATCTCTTCCCTTTTAGGAGCTTTGGGATTGACTTATTCTTTTTTTTTCAAGAAACATGAGTTTTAACTTTAGGTTGTTTTTTTGAGTTCACTATTTTGTTCCTAATAATTGCATTCATGGATATTTATTTCTCTCACTGAAGTGCTTTTACTATGTCCCATAAATTACAAAGTTTTGCATTGGTATTATTTTTAAATGTAGAAAGTATCTCATTTTTTTGGTATTTAGGACAGGGTCTACAGGGTCCACAGGGTCTCACAAGTAGATCAGACTCATGGTGATCTCCCTGTTTGCAGTCTCCCAATTGCTGGGATTACAGGCATGTACCACCATGCCCAGTCTCAATGCCATCTCAGTACATCCTGGGGGTGGGGCAGGCAAGGCAGTCCTGCTGATTGAACTCCTACCCCCTTTGTCTGCCTAAGCAGGAGTTTTTTATCCCCTGAGCTTCTTGGCCGGCCCTCTAATTTCTTATTAATTTTATCTGTTATACACTGGTTGTTCAGAAGGGTGTTATTTAATTTCTATATATTTATGTAGTTCTTGTGATTTCATTTGCCACTGATTTCCAATTTCATTTTACTAAGGTCTGATAATATGCTGAGGAAAATTTAAATTATTTTGCATTTAATGATGGATATTCTATGAACTAGGATGGAGTTTATTTTGAAGAATGTCCTGTGTGCAACTGAGAGTAATGTGTACTCTGATGTTGTAGGCTGGAGTACTATTTAGAAATAAGTCCAGTAATTTATATTTTGTTTAGTTCTAATGGTTGAACAAATACAAAGAAGATGGAAACTAATTAGAAGACAGAAACACTTCCAGGCATACTCAGCAAATTTATAAAGGAGGCCAATACCATCATTGAAAGAATGATGGCCTCTTTAATAAATGGTGTTAAAAACTTGGCTTTCCATATGCTGGATTAAAACTAAACCCATATCTTGCACTGTGTAGTGAAATGCAATCAAAAGTAATCAATATTAACATAAATATTAAAGAAAAATATAAATCATCATGAAGATAGCACTCTTTAAGATACTGGGTATAGATAAAGACTTTATGAACAAAATACCAACTGAACAGGTATTATCACAAATAAGAAACAGTAGGGATCTCATTATTAAAAGATTTTGCACAGCAAGAGATGCCACCAACAGATTAGAGAAAATCCACTCTGTGGGAGAGAAAATATGCCAGCTGTTCCTTAGAAAAAGGCCCACTGTCTAGAATTTAGACAGCATAAAAAAAACTCATCCTCCCAGAATTGAAAGACCTTATCCAAAAATGGACTTTTAAAATGAATACACTTCTCAGATGAAGAAATGGAAAGTCCCAAGTAATGTTTGCAAAATGTTCAACATCATGAGTTATTCAAGAAATGCAAATTAAAGCAATGCTGAAAGTCAATCTCACTGTGAAAAAGAAAAAAAAATGGCTGTTTTCAAGAAATCAAACAATAATGCTGCGAGAGGGCTATGGAGAAAAATGAACCCTTATCCACTGTTAGGGGGAGCATTGGCTGGTTTGATCACTATGAAAATCAGTGTGGAGATTCTTCAAAACACTGAAACAGTAGTTTCCATTCAGTACAGATATAATCATTAATCTTTGTATCTTCCAGGAAGGATTAAAAGCATTATATCGCAGTGATATATGCACACCCCTGTTTATAGGAGCACAATTTTTATTAGTTAATTCTTGGAAACAATCCAAATACTCATCAACCAAGAAATAGATAAAAAAGTTTTGAATTTATGTACAATGGAGTACTACTTAGTCATAAAAATAATAAAGAAAATTTCTAAGTAAATGGATCTTGAGACAACATTATTTTTTTTCACAAAAAAGGTCCTTTATTTATACTTTTGCAAAGTTAGTAACACATGACACAAGGTTGCCTAAAGACTAATAGCTTACCTTAATGTGATAGGATGTTTATCTCAGGATGGAGGTTGTTCTTGCTTTTGGCAGTGAAGCCCAGTCCCACTTACACACAGTTGATGAATTTCCCAGATTCCATAGCTCCTAACATATCCCCCTTTTTGTTTTGTTTTGTCAGAGATGGGTGTTCCACTGCAGTTAGAGAACTCTTCAAAGGACTTTGGAGAAGTCTTCAAAGGGCCTTTTCATACTTGAAGCCAGAATAAAGATAGTTTGAATTCAGCTAAATAACCCAATATAGTCCAATAATCCTTAATAGTAGTGACCTATCAGCAGAACTGGCAATTGCCAAAAGTTGTTGACTTGAGCATTTTACAGCTCAGCATATTAATATGGCATCACTTTTAATACCTCACGGTTATATTTTTCTGCTGTATGGTTAAGACCATGTTAAATCAAAACCTATATAACTAAAAATGTAACTTTTGCTATCTGACAAGGTCAGCCAAGTCCCCTCAGGATTTACCCTCAAACCATGTACAACATCTTGTAGGTCTTTTGTCAGTGTCAGCCATCTGAATGAGTCATGGCTATTGCTTGAACAATTTGCTCTCTGTGAAAGCCTGAGAGAATTTTTTTCTTTCTTGGTGACTCTCCTTAGGCACTCAACATTATCAGTCACTTTTCTCTGGGACCACATAATCTCTTTGATCAAAAAAAATGCAATATGCAATATATTAACTATTTTAACTGTCCTACCAACCTGTTTTGAAACTGTCTCATTGTGATTTGCATCTCAATAAAATTAATGTTAAAAATAATGAAAAAAATAAAAACAAATGAAAGAAAAAAAAAAGAATGAATAAGTTTTACATAGTTTTACAGTTTAAAAAATAATGTCTCTGGGCAGGTGAGATAGATCAGCAGTTTAAGCACCTTCTTGGTAATCACAAGAACCCAGGTTCAATACCTGGTACCACATGTCATGCCAGCCCTGGAATACACAGAGTGCCATGCTGGCCACTAAGCAAGGGGCATGCTGGTTTAAACCTGTAATCCCAGTGCTCCAGAATCTGAGACAGGAGGATCACTGAGTCTCAACTGCATAGTAAGGCATTGTATTAAAAAATTAATTAATTAAAAAGTGTTTACAATCATTATGGACATACATGTATATATATGAACAATAAATCAGTTTCTGTAAAAATGTTTTATTACTAAATCAAGTGCAGTATCTAAATATAACTTATAAGTACAATATTATGAAATAGCTAAATATAACTTATAAGTAAAATATTATGAAATATATTTTATCTACAATCCTTTAAAATATAATGGTCATAATTAAGAAGCACTGTCTATCAAATTCTTTTAAAATATTAAGTTATTAAACTATCAATCATAATGGAGGATATTTTCACATTGTTTAGTGAAAAATCAAACCTATTTGTCTTGAATAAATTGTCAAGTAAAATATTTTCATTAAATGCAAATTAATCTGCATTATTATATCTTCTTTGACGATCTCTATAAATCAAATAATCGATGATATAGACTATAACACATACTTTACTAAATCTAAGATTTCTAACAATAAATCTAATGATCACTTGCAGTAGGGTTTTATAGTAAAACATATAATAAACATTTTTTCTGTTAATTGGTCACATGCTTCCATTTCATGGCAATTTTCATTTTCGTTTACATAACTTAGAAGAAAGATTATCATTAAGGAAGCTAAAAAGTTGTTGCTCATTTTTAAGAGCACATGTCAATGGTTTTTCCCTTCATTGTGCAGTGATATGTGACTCACAGTCATTCAATTACTTAGATGTTTTCATATTATTATGTGAAGTGAATTCTTATATTTTTCTTCAAAGAGATGCCAATAGTACATATAAAGTATAGGATAATATTTTTAGAAATTTGATATTGTTTCATTTGGCATATTGGCACATTAAGAAGACTACCATGTAAGATTTATTTATTAATATACATATTCTCTCTTGGCTTCATTTTTGTTAGTGTTTCCTTGCAGTATTTCCAACTTGTGTTTATTGCTCAGTTTTTCCCCTGTTAGTGCAAGTCAGCAGTGACTGGGTAAAATGTAAATGATTGTAGGAAACATTATTATTTCTTTATAGAACTGGAGTCTAGAAATATCTCTTAGGTTTGTTGGGATTGTTATACCTTAAGGTGAAGCATTGAAAAATATTTCAAACAAATGTTTGGAATAAACAAATGTGCCAAAACAGATACTCGTGTTCTTAGTCCATTACGAGGGGACTAAATGATCATTGCCTTTCAGTAATTTAATTCACCGTTGCCCCACTGTGAAAGACCTAATAGACACAGAAAAAAAATAAATTCTTTATAAATGTAATCCTTCAGCTGTTATAATTTATAAGCAAGAATTCACTCTGTGAAAGTCTTCACAAATTTTATGATTTTTAAGTTTATCACTTTATGTGATATTTATTCTCTACAGAAGTTCAATCAAATGCAATTCCAATATAAAATTTTGATCTGCTTTTAAATAGCTTGAGCTTCATTGACAAATATACCATGATAGGTATCATTTTCTTGAGGTTTAAAATAGCAGTACCAGTGTACTGATTATAATCTTACATTGAAGGATGCTTTTTATAATTAGTGAGAAACCCACAATTGTTTAAAATCTTTAAAGACAGAAATATTTCATAAACTATCTTGTCTATTTAATTTGACTATTTATTTATTTATCATTTATTTATTGCTTTTTGAGATGAGGTTTCAGTATGTGGTCCATGTTGGCCTTGAATTCTCAATGATCCTCTTGTCTCACCCTCCTGAGTGCTTGGATTATTGCCATGCACCAACGCACCCAGCCTCTTTTCAATTAACTATGCATGCTCCTGTAATTTTGATGGATATGGAATAATTGTCTAGTGATAACTTATAGATGAAGTTCATTTAATGAAGGAAGTATGTAATTTTGTAAATCTACCATTCATTAAATAAATATTTGACTTTTAAAACATTTATTTGATTGAATAGTGAAATGGATTTAAAAAGAATTGGCAAATTCTCTATAGAATTTTGACAAAGTAATTTTGATAACTCTGTTTGCTTTAAAGCTAATGAGAGGAACAGAAAACTGAATTGCATTGTAATGGGTTATATAGAGGATATTGGTTTATTTTGATTTGCTTTCTAAAAGATGTTCATTGATAAATATATTACAACTTTATAAAAAAAACACCTTTCTAGTTAAACAGTGAGATCATCTACCTACTTATTCAGTCAAAATATGTACTAACAAAAAGTTTACAAAATAATCCATGGAGTTCTCAATAAATAATGGTATGAATAGTAGAAGGTTTTGCTATACTACTAGGTAAGCACAGACTTTTGTTTAAAAAAAAACATTTAAAACTATGTAAGAAATGTAAGAATTTAGTATCTTACTTATTACCTTTGTTTTAGACATCTCACAACTTCTAATACTGCAAGATTGTTCTTTTTGCTTTTCTTCTTTGTAAATTCTCCATTTGGTCATTGTCATATTTGCATCTACTACACAGTTTCTAATTTAAAATTTTAATATGTTATTTATCAAGCTATGGTCAAGATCAAACTCCTGAATTCTTGATTTAAAAAAAAATCCCTCCCTGTATCCTCATCCAATTCACCTATCCCTTTATTCATTCTAATTATTAATCGTAACTGGTTATGGTGCAAAATGCTCACACTAATTAAGGTGGCGTTTTTTTGTCATGCATAAGGCATGTCTTTTATTCTATTCATTTCTCCTTCCCATCCTCCTCACTTCTTACTCCTAATTACAGGAGTTCTATCTCCTTGTCAGTTTGTATTCACTCTTTATCATTTTCTTTGTTTGTACATTGCCTCACACAAATGAGAGATAATATGTAATATTTAAGTTCACTTATTTCAATCAATATTGTACTTTCACAGTGCGTCCATTTTCCAACAACTGCCTTAAATTTGTCATTAATTATAATAGAATGGTACTCCATTATATATAGATGCCACAATTTTTACCCAATCATGTATTGAGTATACTATTTTCCAAATTTAGCTCTCATGAGTTTTGCTTTTATAAACATTAATATGTATGTATTATTGTAGCATGATGTCTTAAGCTGTTTAGGGAATACATCTAGTAGTAGAATAACTGGGTCATATGGCATAACTAATTTCAGTTCTTTGAGAGATCTCCATACTGATTTCCATAGGGTTGTAATAGTTTACATTCCCACCAATGACGCTTGTGATTGCTATTGCCACAGTGCAGTTTTCCAGTTCTTTGTGAGCAAAAAACATTGTTACTTTCACCTTGCCTTCTGGCTGGCATCTAGCCAGCCACTGTTAACAGCACTGAATCGTCTCTGCTGCAAGCTGTGATCTCTTTCTTCTGTACCTCTTAATCCTATTTTTTCTCCTTTCTCAGTTCCTTGTGCTTGCCTCCAATCACTTTGATTACTCTTCAAGATAATGTTTTCCAAACTCTACAAACTTTTCCCTCCAGAGGTTGAGTTGTTGAAAAACACTGATCTGCTATGTTGGGGCCTCATTAAATTCATTACTATGAAAAATGTACTCTGCAAGGCATTGTGAGGCACCCTTGTAATCCTAGTGCTCACGATATTGAGCAGGAGGATCTCTGAAAGTTTGAGGCCAATCTGGGCTACATAGGGTGTTCAAGACTACTCTAAACTGCTTAGTAAGACCCTGCCTCAAAAACAAACAAACAAAAATAAGAATCCAACCTGTGATATAATGTTACTACTGCATTGTTTTCTGTATAATGTAAATAAATTGAATTGGAAAAGGAAGTCAGTGGTACTTTGGATCAGTAATGCTTTTTGTTGTAAATGATTTAGTTTGCAATGGAAATACTTGGCAAAATTGTGATTCTGTTTGTGAACTCTGCACTGGGTGTCAAACACAGCCACAGCTGTCTTTCTCATGCAAACACAAAAGTGGTCATCATTTCCAAAATTGCAGAGAAAATTAAATCCATGAACTGAGGTACTAATGAAATAGAAAAATGAGCTATTTGGGGAATATTTTTATTTAACTCAAATAATATGCATGATATAAAAGTATAATCAATTATTATAATTAATTAGTCTGTCACTGAATTTCAGAAGAAATTCTGAAAGAGAAAGCCTCAAATTTTTCTAGATTCATAATACAGATTACCACAGCTTTGAATTACATCATATACGGTTTACAAAATAACAAAGATTTTTTACTTTCTCCTCCTTTTTTCATAGATACATTTTGCAAATACTTTTGCAAAACTGGTTGGAAAACAACATCATGTAGTACAACAAATACTGTAAAATTCACAATACTTTGTTAAATGAAATACTGTATCACTTGTAATTCTTTTCTGTTTTAATTCTAAATTATACTCTATTTAAAAAACAAAAATACAATTAAAAGTAAAGAATTTAATAGTGCCCCAGAAGCTCTGGGTAATAAAATACTGAGTTATACTCAGAGCCTTCCCTAAGGAAGCTCATAGTCAAATTAAGGTAAATAAAAGATATGAACATATAATTATAAAATAAGATCATAAAATGATTGACTGATGGAAGAAGATACAATTACTGAGCCTCAGGACACTCACTGAATAAGAGATATGTTTAGACAAAAAGATTGTTTGTCCTGGCTCAACTTTATATTAATGAATCATCAGGGAATACAAGATTATTCAGAAATGGCACCCCGACAATTAACATTTTAAATATATGAAATATCTGCTATACATATAGAGAAGAATTCAGGTATTGTGAATGAATGTATAAAACAGGATTGTTTGAAAAGTTTCAACAGTTAGTTTTGGGTCTCGAATGTCAAGTAAATAACTCAGTTTATATGTATCAGTTTGTGATTAATGAGTCATAGTTATGTTTAAGAAGCTTATTTAGGTATAGGAAACATTCAATAATATGTCAAATATGCCTCATTATAGCTCTAACCATGACTACTAAAGATATACTGACAGGGGTATGCTGGAGCTGACTAGTATCTATTTTTCAGAGTAATTGTGTTTATATTTTCCCAACTCTTTCTAGTGATATCATGCTGTTATCTGTAAGTAGACAATGGTAGGAGTGTTTCAATCACAGAAAATTACAAATGGTGAAGCAGGATGCTTTTATGTTTTTTCTAAGAAATAATTGTGAAATTTTGACCACTACAGTACTGGATAGACAGAAGCAAATTTATGACAGAAAATGGAGATATTTTCATTGCTGCTTTATTATAAAAAACAAATGATAATGTACCAGCACAGAATTATAGCTTTATTTTTTTTAAATTTTTATTTATTTATTTATTTGAGAGAGAGAGAGAGAGAGAGAGAGAGAGAGAGGCCAGCTCAAGCCCACCAGGGGGCAGGGCGGGCTGGCATGTGGTGCTGGGGGATTGAACCGCGGTCCCTGATGCCTTGCCAAGCTTGTTCTAAGTAGGTGCCTTAGACCACTGAGCCATCTCTCCAGCCCCGAATTATAGCTTTATAGTATTAAAAAATGAAACTTCTTGAGAAATGTTAAATTTGAACATGATAAATTCTTTGCAGGCATTGATTAAAAATACTGTGTTGTTTGTTTACATTGTTATCGGTAACAATAACAAAGTAGTAGATCTAATTGTTGCTTCAAATATTCTTCATGACTTGATTCAAACATAAGTATTACAGGGTGCTAAGGGAGATAAGAACTGCTTATTCCTCCTCAGATGATAAAATAAACAAATAAATGCTCAAAGCATTAAAAGAAAAACGAATATTTTAATCACATAGTTTATATACAAGATCATGATTTTATTGAAATTTTTATATTAATATTAGAAAACCTTAAAATTTCTTTCTCAATCTCTATTCAAGTGCTTTCTTTGGCAATACATATGCTCTTAGTTCAAGGTACTTCATAAATATAATTAATTCTAGCAAACAAATTCCCACACAAACAAATATTGTGTCTTCACAATAAATACTTATTCACATTTCCTTTGAATGTTACAAAATCAAAAAGATGAAAATCAGAGAAAGGGGGACTTTAAAATGTATGTATACAGCAATATGCATTGCTGTGAAATATGAAATTCAAAGTAGAAAAAAGAAGAAATACATGATTTATTTTTTCTTCATTAGGCCCTCATGTGAGAGCAGTAAAATACCTTTATAACGATTCAATATTTTAATCATTTTAAATACATACTCCTTCATAATGTAGTAATGATAACAGCATATGCAAAATACAATGACATGATTGTAATGATACTATTAAAGTTAATTTTTGAAAATGATTTATTTTGTGTTTTATTTGTATGAAATTAAAAGTGATTTATGAGATTTCAATATTTTTAGTCTCTATCTTCTGTGAATGTAACTGATAAATGCTAGGATTCTGCCTTTGTCATTCTGTTCATATCTTGATTGATTTTAATTTGTTGAATTGGCTTGAGCAACTAATGAGCCTATGGATTAATAGAACTTCCTACTCTTTTAGATAATGTATACATTTAAAATGACTTTGCTTTATATACTCTAACTTTGGCTTTCTGCCTAATAGTATTTTCTTTTTGTCTGGGAGGTGATAATA
Source organism: Octodon degus (assembly GCF_000260255.1). NCBI lineage: Eukaryota > Metazoa > Chordata > Mammalia > Rodentia > Octodontidae > Octodon > Octodon degus. Next base: position 10,233,070 of record NW_004524679.1, read on the forward strand.
TTGTGCTTCACATTAAAAACTGACATGTATAGTTCAGGAAAACATAATTGGAATATTCTTATGGTTTAAATTTTCAGGTTATGTGTAGAGGTGTGAACAATCTTTTCTAGAATTTCTCTGCTGTTTCTAAAATGCTTTAAGAGCATTCAGATGTATGGAAAGGGAAAAATACCATTTTTTAGGTCAGATTAAATTAGGTCATTCATATCAGTATCATGAATATAATGATAGTTATATGTCATGCTCTAAAAGTACAAAAACATAGGACTTTGATACTTTAGATAATAACACTGATAATCTAACCTACTGAGGACTGAAGGAGTCAACTATTTGCCAAATAAAATGAAATGTTTCCTTTCAAGAAATATATCTTTCTCCTCCTATTTCAACATCTATGTCCTCACTTTTTTATGAATGTATTTCTTCTCTAATACTCTGCTCAAAATTTTGAGGCTAGAGGATTACCATTTTATAGGATATGGCTCAAAATAAATGACACAAAGGTTCATTCCTGGAAAGTCAGCTCTCTGCTTTCAATTGATTAGCACAATATACGTGTAATAGTTACTTATGCAAAGAAGGTTGGGGGCAGGGGAGATAGCTCAGTAGAATAAGTGCTTGCCTGGCAAGCGTAAGGGTCTGAGTTCAATCCCGAGTTCCAAAAAAAAAAAAAAAAAAAAAAGAACAACTTATGAGGCCAGGGATATAACCCAGTGGCTTAAACTCTTGCCTGGCAATCTTAAGGCCCTGAGTTTGATCCCTGGGCCCAAAAACAAAACAAAACAAAATTGGCCTATAGTAAAGATTAAAAAAAAACCTGCTAAAAATAGGGGCTGGGGCGATGGATCAGTAGAATAAGCATTTCCCTAGCAAGCACAAGGGCCTGACTGCAACCTCTGGTTCTTCCAAAACAAACAGGCAAACAAACAAATAAACAAAAATAACCTGGCAAACATAAGGACCTGAGTTCAATCTCCGTTTCCACAAAAAAAAAAAAAAAGTTTTTTTTGGTGGAAGCTGGGACTGGATTTAGACCCTTGCACTCTCCAGGGAAGTACTTATTCTATTGAGCCATCTCCCCGGCCCCATAGAATAATTTTTTAAAGTGATGTTGCTAAGGCTATTGTATACAGTTAGACAGCAACACATATCGATGCAGTTCTTAATATATTAGGTACTAGTATAATGTTAAATATTACCATTAAAATAAATAACATTACATTTACTTCTTAGAAAGGCTAACATTCATATTTCAAGAAAAGTTTTTAAATTACGTAGTGTATATACATAAATTTTAGATATGTTCACTGTATGCTTACATTCATTTAATCAGAATAAATATTTAAAAATTGGAGGGATAATTGTTATAGTTTATGTCTAGTTGCTCACCAAAAGCCTTGTGTAGTCATGGGGTGGCTTCTGGAGTTTGTAATTGATTCTTCATCCAATGCTGGGATTGCAGTTGTAAGTGTTGCATCTGCCCTGGGGCAGGTAATTTGCAGTACAATGTAAGGATGGGAGAGTGCCTAACTTGCTGCCAGAGCTACTGCTTCTCCATTGCACTTTGCTCTTAGCCACCACCATGAACAGTTGCTCTCTGCCGTGTGACACCATGACTTGGAGCTAGCTGAATATGGACTGAAACCACCACTAATTGTGACCTAAATAAATCTTTACTTCCTTCATTTTTTGTGTTAGGGATTTTGTTCCAGCAACAAGAGAAGAGTAGCTGAGACAATGATTTTCCAACATGAACCTCATATCTTTTTGGAAGCATGTTCTTATGCTTTGTTCATTTATTGAACATTCACTGGACAATGTACTGCATATTAAGCAGGCTTTACAGAGTATGGTTGGAAAGTTAGATTTGCACGGATTTGAAATCTTGCTTCTTGATATTTTTCAGCTTTGTATTTTGGGCAAGTTGACAACAATTCTGTGCCTCAGGTTTTTTCATATTTTAAATGTAGATATTAGTAGTAGAACTTATTATGCAGGGTAATTAACTTAATTACAGAAAATTAGATTGCAAATCCCTTAAGTGCACTATACACTGTAACACACATTTTTTTAGTTATATTGCCTAGAATAATACCTAATGATATTAAGAAATGCTAACCTTTAAATAAAACTAGTTTTCATTGCATGTTTGAAGGGTTTTTTTTTTTTTTTTTGATGGGGTGCTCTCAGGATGCCCTCAGGGCAGTTCTGGTTTGGCATGCGGATGAGGGGCTTGAATCACAGTATCATGATCCTGACTGCTTTGTTTCAGCGGGCACTTAAACAACTGAGCTAATGGGCAAGACCCCACATGTTTGAAATTTATTGACAACTCTTTTCATGCTTCCAGTTATCAGGGACTCCTTCAGTGAGTCCCCAGTCTCTTGCTCAGAGTTGTGATGTATGTTGGGAAGAAAGAACAAGAAGTGAAATAAGGATGCAGCCAGGGGTCTGGGATGACAAGTTGTTCTCAGGGAACAAAAGGCCATGAGCCACTCAGAATCTTGATATTTATTCACTGAGGAAAATGGTGAGTGTATTACTACTGGGTGCACTAGATAAGTGGTGAAGCTGGTGAGCTTTGTTAGACAGGGAACAAAACATTCTTACTGAAGGGAAAGGAACAAATAAATTTAGGTTACAGTTAGCAAGTAATCTGCTTTATAGGAAATTACAGATTTTTCCTCTGAAGTCACATAAGCCTCTGAGGAGATGTGATCTCGTATCTTATTCCTATGGTATCTAGCTCATCTAACTGAACTTAAACACAGCCATTAATAAAGAAAACTATATAAGCCCATTATTAGTCACTTGCTTTCATGAAGAAATGTGCATAGCTTCAGAAAGACTTAATAATTAAACTGAAAGCTAGTTCAGGGAAGTCACTTACACCTGCATTATTTATAAGTAAACACAATTGGATCACACTTGGATCTAGAGGGCGGTGACCTGTCGGTCCTCCACAAAACTGATTATAACTGCCTTAGATTTCATGGATTATACTGTAGCCCCAAGTTGTATATAGTTGGGCCAAGTCTGCTAGTTTACATTCTGAAGAAACAATTGTTGAAACATCAATATAATGGTACAATTTTGCTTCTGTTTGTATCAACAACATAAGGTGTCATGATTTCAATACAATAAAAGTTCAACATTTTATTCATAAAAATTTTCTACAGCAAGACAAATGGTATTTCTCAAATTTCATAGAGACAAATCCTGATTAAAGGACACATGAATTGAAGGGTAGCTAAATGGACAGAGGGCTAGATAAACAGATGCTCTATATTCCTAAATATAGTTAGGAAAAGGTATCATGAATATGATCCAAATCATTAAATTAGTAAGAAAAAATTCCAACTCTTCCCTTTCCCTTCATCAGCACACGGCAAAAGATTTTGTTTTGTTTTGCTGAGGCAGGATCTCCCTACATATTTTAGGGTGGCACTTGAACTGGTTATGTAACCTAACATGGCATTAAACTCCTAAGAATCCTTTCTCAGCTTCATAAGTGCTAGAATTATAGGAATAAACCACTATGTCCAGTACCATGTAACAATCTTTGTGACCTAAAATATTTCTACTTTATGATCTCCACATATTGGTTTACACAGTCATTGTCCTTTTATACTAATAGATAATGGATAATTAAAATTGCTTTAAATCATTAATTTTACAAGACTTTGGTACATAGAAAAAAGGCTATTTCTAGAAATTTGTGGCTTGAAAAATGATCCAACAATGACTTCAAAAAAAGCCTAATAAAACCAAGTGGGTGAGAGTGTTCCTGCATGATAATTAGATGATTTTATGGCAGAAGTAAACTATGAAAAATGGAGAAGACATTTGTGTTATATTATATATTGCATTCTTATTTTTAACTCTATATTAGAATTATACTTAAAAATCTACATGCCTAGGTGCATGCAAAGTCAGGAGGGCATAGGGAGTTTGCTAGTACTAATGTGTAATTTTACCTCAGAAATACAAAAATAATTAGATTGATGTTAAAATGCAAGAATCTCTAAAGCTGAAGTATATTAAAATTCAGCAAAAGTTTAGAGCCTAGGGAAAGGACTGTAGGCAACTGTTAACAAAAGAACATATTTGACAAGGGTGGTGTTTACACAACTGTATGATTATACTACAAATTAATGAATTATACGCTTTTGGAAGGCAGCTATGCTCACCACTATACCACCAACGCAGATATATACACTTTTGAAGGTAAATATTATGGAACATGATTTATACCACAATGAATCTGGTAAAGTAGTTGTATAAATGATTTTATAGTGTAAACTCTAAACATCATACAAAATGCTTTATTTAGCCTCCCTGCAGCTCCAGTGCTAATCACCTATATTGAATAATAAAGACATAAAACTAGTTACAATTTTGCCCATTCTACTCAAATTTTTTTGTTCTCACACCATAGATTTTTAGTAATGTTCTCCCATTTCTGATTTGTACTGTTTTAGTAAACCTTTGTGTTTAGATAATATAATCAACTCATAGTGTAGAATATGCATCCTTTTGATTAAAGGAACAACAGTAAGTCAAATACATTTTAAAACTGCTGAATATTTTGGGGAAAATAAGCACCTGAGCCCAATTTTTAAATTGTCTTTTGATGTATGTGGTTTTTATAAGAGTAAGATAAGAGTGAGACAATCTAATTCTTAATTACTTTTCTCATTGGTGAAAAAAATACCCAGCACCCCAAAGTTAAAGTAGGAGAAATTTATTTCAGTTAAAGTCCATAATCACCTTGCTCTAAGGCAGAATGGCATGGAAGAGGGGCATCATAGAAGAGAAACTGTCAATGTCAGAGAAGGGAGGACAAGTAAGAGAAGCAACAGTAAAACAAGCCTCATTTTCTCATTTATCGCTCTAAGACTGAAAGCTTTTTGGGTAGTGCAACCCACACCAAGGTAAGCCTTCATTATCCATAACAAAAACTATGTTAATTTTATTCAGAGGACTAATTTATTTATTTATTCATTTTATTGAGAAACAAATAGTAATGAAAGTTTCAAAACAGGTTAGTAGGACAGTTACAATAATTAATACATTGCATATTGTTGTCTTTTTAGTGGATATTCATAGTACAAGATGCGGACATGATATCCTGTCCACAAACGCTATTACAACAAAACTTTCTTCTCATTGAACTAAGAGAAAGTAGCTGTATATCTATCCTATTTTGAATATACAGATAGAAAATTGTCCTTAATTTGTATCCCTCTTTTTTTGTTTACTTTTGTCCTAGAAGGGTATTCCATTGTAATTTAAATATTGGAGGTGCTTGAATTCAGCAAAATATTCCACTACAGCCAATTACTCCATAATAGTAGTGGGTTTTCCATAGGACTGACAATGTCAGAAGTTGTTGATTAAAGACCCAATCCAGAAATGGGCATCTGAGATGAACACACACTTCTCAGAGGATGAAATTAAAGAAGAAAATAAATATATGAAAAAATATTCCACATCACTAGATATCCATGAAATGCAAATCAAACCAACACTGAAATACCATCTCACCCCAGAAGGAACGGCTGTCATGAAGAAATCAACCAACAGCAAATGTTGAAGAGGCTGTGGGATAAAGGAACCCTATTCCACTGCTGTTGGGAATGTAGACTGGTGCAACCATTATGGAAATCAGTGTGGAGACTCCTTAAACAACTAGGACTGGAAATCACATTTAAACCATCTATCCCCCTACTGGGAATTTTCCCAGAGGAACTGAAAATGTCATATCATAATTATATGTATGTACCTATGTTCATAGCAGTACAATTTGTGATAGCCAAATCTTGGAAACAACCAAGTTGCTTATCACCTGAGGAATGGACAAAAAAGATACAGTATTTTTATACAATGGAGTATTACTCATCTATAAAGAATGATAGACTCAAAGCCTTTATATTTAAGTGGATACCACATGAAGATATACTCATAAGTGAAATAAACCAGGCCCACATGTGTAAATATCAGTCTCCCTAGTGTAAGAACTCAAAATAATAAAAAAATAGAAAGGTATGAAAGGTATAACACAATTTTACTTGATTATTAATCACAGAAAAAGACAAAATGATGGCAAATGCATTATTAAATTGGGGAAGATATTAAATAGCATCATATATACAAATATGTAAATCCCAGTAATTTATTTTTATTTTTATTTATTCATTTATTTTACCAGAGAATTAAATCATTTAATGATTACACATGATAATGAATGATGCACAGTTGCAATCCCATCTATCATTGTATCTGGTACCATTAACCTATTTAGTTATATAGGTTGTGCCAACAATCATTTTTATTTTTTATTTTATTTATTCATTTTTATTTTTATTTTTATTTTTTGGCAGAACCCGGAGATTGAACTCAGGCCCTTGCACTTGCCAGTGTATCGCTTATTCCACTAAGTCATCTCCCCAGCCCCAACAATCATTTTTATAAGTACATAGCTGTTTTCTTGCTTGACATTTTCAATGGCCATATTCAGAGGTCACAACAGTAACTGTCAGTTCAACTACACCAAAGTTTCTGAAGACACTAACTTCTTCACCAAGCAATTGTAAAGAAATTTTGAATGGAACCTGGCATCACCCTGAAGGAATCACAACTTCACAATGTTGGGGATGTTAATCAAGATATCTTCAGAGTAGACTAACTTTACACAGCATATTTTTAAAAAGACATTTATTCAGCATAATCAGACTATTAAATTTAACAATCTACAACATGGGTGCAAAAAAAAGGTCTGCATTAAAACACTTTGTTGGGATGCTTTACAGTTTCCACAGAACAGAGATAAAAATAACATGTTATACAATCAGTTACAGATTTAATCCTCAAGATTTTTGCCCATACACCTGAGTATTGTCTAAAACATTTTTTCTTTGTAGCAGCTAGGCCCTTCCACCACTGTGCTTGGCTGAGTTTAGAAATTTGTTGTAACCCATAGCTCCCCTGTCACTTCTCTGGCTCTCCTCTCCTGCTAAGCTTTGTATCCTGGCAGTGTTTAAACCTTCTGCTACTGCCGTAACTATTGCTGCTGCTGGAGCCACCATAGCCACCTTGATTTCATGGTTAGGTAAAATATTGGCCTCCATCACTATAGAGCCCAGAGCTTCTGCCTCTAAAGTTTCCTCCCTTCATGGATCCAAAATTTTAAGGCTGACTGTTGTAATTGCCAAATTCATTGTAGCTTCCACCACTTCCATAATTGCTTCCATCATTACCAAATCCAATGTAGTCATCTCCACTTCCACCATATTCACCCCACCATGCCTGCCACCAAAGCCATCTGAAGCACTGAAGTTTCTTCCATGACTGAAACTGTCATTGCCACAAAACCACCTCCATGATCACCACCAAAATTTAGAGAATTACTTCGAGCTCTTTGGCCTGTGAAGCACTAGACATCCCCTGCTTCCACAGGGCTGTTCTCACTTCACAGTGTGGCTTCTTTTTTTTGTGTGTGTGTGTGGTACTGAGGATTGAACTCAGGACCCTGTGCTTGCAGACCCTTATTTTACTGAGCTATCTCCCTGGCCCACAGTGTGGTATTTTTGAATGACAATCTTATCCACAGAATCATGGTCATTAAAGTTTACAAAAGCAAAGCCCCTCTTCTTTCCACTGCCTTGGTCCATCATAATTTTAATCATTTTGAGGGGGTGGGGAAATGGCTCAGTAGAATAAGTGCTTCTTTGGCAAGTGCAAGGGCCTGAGTTCAATCCCCAGTTCTGCCAAAAATTAAAAATAAAATAAAATAATAAATAAATAAAACCTAATCACCTTGACTTTTCCATATTGTTCAAAATAATCTCATAGGTGATGTTCTTCAGTATCATTTTTAATGTCACCAACAAAGACCTTCTTCACTGTTAGGTGGGCAACTGGTCTTGAGAATCTTCTCTTGAGAAAGCTCTCTTTGTTCCATACCTTTTCTGTCTACTTTGTGTGGCCTTGCATTCATGGCTGTATCCACCCCCTCCATTGTGGCTTAAGTGACAAAACCCAAAGACCCTGGAACACTTGGTGTTTGAATCTCTTATTACCACAAAGTCTGTGAGTGTTCCCCATTGCTCAAAATGGCTCCTCAGACTCTCATCAACTGTTTCAAAGCTCAGTCCTCAATGAAGAGCTTCCTTAGCTCCTTGGGAGACTCTGACTTAGACATGACGACTTTCAGGAGAGAGACTTATGATGCTTCCTCCATGGTGCTCACCAGCAGAAAAAAGCAATTCCAGTAACTTCTTTTTAAACACAGCAATATATATATTTTCTATATACTAGTACTATATTTGAAGTTCACCACATTTACAATTTTTTTTCTCTGAAAATGAAATACTTTTTCCAAGATTCTGAGCTTTATATCTCAATACATTTTTCTAGTATAAGGTACTTTTATTTACCATTAATTTTTCTTCAAGTTAAGAGCAGAAAACATAATTCATGAATATAGATATGTTATCTTAATAGTAAAAAAATGCATAAATACTTATTTCATTAATCAATTGACAAAATGCTTAATATATCGTAATTCACATAAGTATTTGGTTTGTGCTAATTTTATTAAAATATTCACACATTACATATTTAAGTTTTCATCTGATTGTAGGAAGTTGCTAGGAACTACATCATTAATTTTTAGTTGTTTCTCAAATCTATTGAGTGTGTTTTATTACATTAGTAGAAGAAGATTCAAGCTTTATGAATTTATGGCATATAAATATATGACTTTGGTACATCATGAGGCAGATAGCAGTAGAATGTATTTCAAAATATGAACATATTAATACTTAAAAAAATTAAATGTACTATGCCAGGTTTTTTAAATAGTTACTTCTTATAATTGTATTTTATAATTATCTATAACTTTTGTAATTATAGAAACGTGATTTTATCAGCATTCATGTTCTGAAAATCACCAAACTATAACTTTGAGATTAATTAGAATTTTATTGGTATTATTTTTGAGATAGGAGACAGAAAGTTCTAATATTTATCTTGCTGAGTGGTTTCATATACACTTACAATATAATTTAATTTTCAAAAGAGTTGGCTAATTTTATTTCTGTTACTTCCATTATTTGAGAAATAAAACTTATATTGTTTTATTGATACTGGGATATATACTTATTTTTAACAAAAGAATGCGGAGTTCTT
>NW_004524679.1:10242386-10246028 GCF_000260255.1 Octodon degus
TGTGTTTAACTGCCCTCTAAAGCCTCATGCAGTCATGGGGTGGCTTCTGGAGTTTGTGTTTGATTCTTGATTCAATTGTGGGATTGTGAGTGTGAGTGCCCTGGGAAGACACTCTGCATCACAATATAAAGAGAAGAGAGAGGCTAGTTAGCTGTCTTACTGCTGCCACTACTTTTGCTCTCTTGCTCTTTGCCTCAGTCATGAATGGCTGCCCTCTGTCATGTGCCTCTCTGCCTTAGAGCCAGCAGAAAATGGACAGAAACTTCAACTGACTGAGCTAAATATATCTTGCCTTCCTTCATTTGGGTGTTGGGTGTTTTCTTCAAGCATGCCTCAGAGTGAACAGTAAGGAAGACAGGAAGTACACTGATAATTTCATTTATTTACCTTGTTATTGTCTCCCCTTGGAAGATAAGGACTTTTTGTTTGGTTTTAAATTAAATTTATTAGTATAAGTTTACAGTTCATAATGATTACACACTATATAGGCAGTGCATAAATATATATAACACATCTTAATTATTTTTCCAAGTCTTATTCTCCCTGCAGTAATCAAAAGCCTATTTTTCTAATGAGGAAATGGATTATATGGAATAATAATACTTGGTTATGGTCTCAGAATTCACAATCAGTACAAATTCAGGCCATTGCACTGTTTCTATTTCACAAACAACAATTTAATTGAAATTTCTAGACTTTTAAGACCCAACATTGCTATGAGCTTAATTTGAAGTGTGCTTATAAAATGCTTCATTTGTCACTAAATTGTTTACATCTTTAAGCTGATTTTGGGCTTATCTCCTTAGGTCAACTTTGAATATAGAACAGAAGTAGAAGAAATTTAATGAGGAACAAGAAAGATCAATTTTCTCATAATTTTCCAAATGTGTAATCTTTTAAAATTCACTCTATATAGTGAAGATCCTGGGAGAATGATATATATCCAACTCACAGTATTTTGTGGGAAAGTAACATTATATTTCTTGTGAAAATTGATATTCTATTATTCAAAGTGTCATCAATAGGAAATCTGGATATCATTACATGTTTAAAATACTCATTGTTTAGGCTCTACTATGTCAGAAATGTGGTACATGGGATTATAATTTATAAAAAGTACCCTGGACTTTAAGGAAACATTTGGTTACTCAGTCCTCTGGACCTTTAGAGCTAAATGAAAAATAAATAAATCTTTCCTTCCTTCATTTTGAGTGTTAGGTATTTGTCCCAGTAATTAGAGAAGAGTAATTAAGACATATATTGTATCTAATTCATTTCTATAAATAAGTAACAGAATTTACATTGTGAATATAGCCAAATTATCACTTTCTTTTGAAATATAACTTTAAAAACATTTAGAACAACTAAGCATCATTTTACTTATTGTTTTTGACATCATAATTCATAATTTAGGTGTACTCATACACTTGTATATAAATACAAATAAAATTTTAAATTACCGTAAGAAGGTATAATACTATATTTCAAATTAAACACTAAGTTTTTTTTAATTTTCTTTTCGCTGAACTGGGGATTGAACTCAGGCCCTTGTGCTTGCCAGGCAAGCACTTATTCTACTGAACTATCTCCTTGGCCCCTAAGTTTTATTTCAATGTTAAATAGTTTTTAGAATATGTAATCTCCAAAAATTAAGGCAAGTAATTGAGTTTGGTATCATGGTTCAAGTTGCAGAGTTTTCTATCATCTTTGTATGATTTATGTCATTAGTTGTGGCAAGCTCTAGGAGAGATGAGGAAAATATATGCTGCTAAATTTATCCAACAACAGGGGCAGGGGAGATGGCTCAGTAGAATAAGCACTTGCCTGGCAAACATAAGGGCCTGAGTTCAATCCCTGGTTCTGCAAAAAAACAAAAACAAAAAACTGAGCTAAGGGGCAGGCCCCCAAAGGTAAATTTATCCAACAACAATATGCAGTCTATCAATAATTGCAACTGTCCTAATAACCTGTTTTGAAACTGTTTCATTGCTGTTTTATTTTTTCTCATTAAAATGAATAAACTTTAAAAAATTAAAAATAAAATGTAAAAATGAAAGTACAAAGGTCTTATTTATAGTTTGGAACTAACTTAAAATGAAATCTATGATATAGGTGCTAATTTATACAACATAAGAAGGGTTAAGAAATTGTCACTCACATTAAAGACTTAGTCCAAAAATGGGTATTTTTGGATGAATACACATTTCTCAGAGGAAGAAATGTGAATGGAAAATAAATAGATGTTCAATATCACTCGTTCCTTGAAATATGAACATTGAAGTGATGCTGACATTCCATCTCACTCCAGATAAAATGGTTATTTTTAAGAAGTCAACCAAAAAAAAAAAAAACAACAAAAAGAAGAAAACCAATACCAGATCATGGAGGGTCTGTGGGAAAAACACTTTTACACTCTTTATAGGCGTGTAGACTGGTGCAATCATTGTGGAAATTGGTGTGGAGATTCATTAAAAAAAAAACTAAGACTACAGGTTCCATTTGACAATGCTGTTTCCCTTCATGGTGTCTTCTCAGAACAATTAAAACCACTGTACCACAGTGTTATATACATAACCATGTTTATAGCAGCAAAGTTTGTAATATTTAAATATTGGAAACAACCAAATGCTTATCAACTAAGTAATGGATAAAGATGCTTTCTTTTCATAAAATTGAATATACTGGTCAGTTGTAAAGAAGAATAAAAAGTTTATTTCTAGGTAAGTTGTTGCACATTGAGACAAAAAATTTAAGTGAAATAAATAGGTCACACATGTCAAAATTTTGCCTTGTTTTTCTGGGTGAGAAATCAAAAGTGCAAATAAGGACAAAAATATATAGCATGTACTGTGAAATAGAAGAAATGGGGAACAAGGGAGGGATGAGAGGGAAAGAAAGGAAAAACATAAAAAGATAAAATGTAAACAAACTGTAAATAAGGAGGGGAAGAAGTGTTAGAGGGAGGGCAAAGGACTGGAAATATAAGAAGACTTTCACAGACATTTATAGGGAAATGGATGCAAATTAAGACCATATGCATAAGTGAAATAAATCAGTTCCACATGTGTAAATATCATATTATCTACCTAGAGTAAGAAGCTGAAAGAGTAAATAAGACCCAAAATATATAATATGTATCGTGAAGTGGGAAGAAACTGCCTGAAAGGAAAGACAACTGAGTGGAGGAGAGGAGAAAAGAAGGAAGGAAAAAGCAAAAGAAAAAATACATGTATAAAAGATAGTTAAAATGGTTATACTACTAATTGTTATTAATTCATTGAAAAGAAATGTTTATGCCTATATTATTTGGCTGATTTTTTTAATGTTCATATCTTGTAATATGAGCAACTACTTTGAAGAAAACAATATGCAACATATTAAAAACTGTTACTCTAGGGCAGGGGTGATGACTCAGTGGAATAAGCACTTGCCTGGCAAGGGCAAAGGCCTGAGTTTAATCTCCAGTTCCACAAAAAGAAAAGCAAAGGGGCTGGTGAGATGGCTCAGTGGTCTAAAGCACCTACTTGGAACAAGCTTAGCAAAGCACAGGGACTGCGGTTCAGTCCCCCAGCACCACATGCCAGCCCGCCCCCTGGTGGGCTGTGCTGGCCACACACACACACACACACACACACACACACA
>NW_004524679.1:10247659-10251098 GCF_000260255.1 Octodon degus
ATTTCTCTATGAATATGGTCATTATGTATTTCTAAATTACACCAATAAATTTAATAAAAAGAAAAATATGTCTAAAATTGTAATATCTTTATTATTATAAAAATGAATAATTATCTTATGTAGTCAGAAATACTTACAGACAGTGATGTATAAATTTTATAAGAGAGAGGCCAAGAAGATAGCTCACTAGAATAAGCACTTGCTTGGCAAGCACTAGGGCCTCAGTTCAATCCCTGGTTCCACCAAAAAAAAAAAAAATACTGTTTTGCTTTATCTTGGTCTTAACCATCTAGCAGAAAAGTATAATAACGAGGTATGAAAAGTAAATCCATATTAATATGCTGAGCTGTAAAAGGCTCAAGTCAACAACTTCTTACATTGCCAGTCTCACAGATAACCCACTACTATTATAGACTACTGGACTCTATTGGATTGTTTTGCTGAATTCACGCACCTACAATATTTAAATGGCAATGGAATACAAATCTCCGACAAAGCTAAACAATAAAAGGGAATACAAATGAAGGACCATTTTGCATCTGTATATACAAGATAGGATAGATATACAGCTACTTTCCCTTAATTCAATGAGAAGAAAGATTTGTGCTAATAGTGTTTGAACAGGATATCATGTCTGCATCTTATACTATGAATAACCACTATGGAGCCAACAATATGCAATATATTAATTATTGAAACTGTCCTACTATTCAATTTTGAAACTGTCTCATTGCTATTTGTTTCTCAATAAAATAAATAAATAAATTTATAAGATGTATTTTAAATTTTTTGTCCTCAAACCTATTTGGAATTCTCAAGATATCACCACTGATATCAGATAAAGTATGTGAGGTTTTTTTTGTTGAATAAAACAAGACATGAAAATATGATAGTATACCTCAACATAGACTTGCACTATGATGAGAAAGGTGAGAACAGTCTTAAAGATACATTTCAAACTTACCTATTTTATTTTGTAGTTTTCAATGAGGTGAACATTTCTCATTCCATATCTAATAAAATGTGTTTAAACAAAAAAGCCAGCTTATGAATCAGTAAGAGTAGACTATTTAACATGATTCGTCAACCTTATCTGTGTTTTATCTTCTAAATACAAATGGTAATTTTAATGTGTGATAAATACTTAAAAAATTATTACATTAATTTATGATGGTCTTGAAGTATTATAAAAGGTATGACAGACTCTACTGTTGACTGTCATCCAATGGAAATGTAGTTTGTAATATATTGTTTTTTGATCCACTCTGCCAGTCTGCTTCTTTTTTTTTTGGTTTGTTTGTTTTAATTGTTAACTTATTTCTTTTTTATCAGCTTTTTAAAAGTTTTTATTAATTTTATTGAGAAATAAATAGCAATGAGACAGTTTCAAAATCTATTAGTAGGACAGTTTCAATAATTAATACATTGCATATTGTTGTCTTTGTAGTGGTTATTCATAGTACAAGATGCAGACATGATGTCCTGTTTGCTTCTTTTGATTGATGAATTGAGGCCATTTACATGCATGATTATAACTAACATGCATCGACTTATCCTTTTCAGGCTTTTTATCCTTAATTTTGCATCCCTACTTATCCTCTCTGTTTAATTGTTTGCTCTGCTTTTGTTCCCTTCTATTGTTTTTCTTGAAGTTGTTGTTTTTGTGTCTTCCTAAAATATCTGTCAGTATTCTTTGTAAGGTTCTTTTGATTGCCATGAATTTCTTCAGTTGTTCTTTGTCATGGAAGTATCCTATCTCTCCAATAAATTTGAGAGATAGTTTTTCAGGATATGTCAGTCTTCTTGATTCAATGGATTGTGTTGAGAAATGTTATGTGATTCTGATGGGCTTTCCATAATAAATGATCTGCATTTTTCTCTAACAGCACTTAATATTTTATTCTGTTGTTGAATTTCTATAATATTCATTATCATATGTCTAAGTGTAGACTTATTTCAATTATGGCTAACTGGATTTCTATATGCCTTAGCTATATGTTGAATTTCTATATGCCTTAGCTATATGTTGGATTCTTTTCACACGCTTGATAAATTTTTTGCTACTACTTATGAAAACAATCTTTTAATTCCATTTGTGTTGACTCCAGCTGTACCTTGATACCTATTAGTGCTATATTATTTTTTCTTGCATCATGCAGCTCTTGCGTTTCTATTTCCTGGTTCTTTGTTATTTTAAGAGATCATTCCTTTCTTGTTCACTAGCAGCAATGTTGTTTTCAAGGTATGAAATACTATATTCAGTTTCATTGAAGCAGTTTTACCACCTTTAAATGGAATTCTTAGTCATGGATACCTTTTTGAATCTATTTCATGCATTCTAGTTCTTTCCTGTATTATTGATGCATTGTTTCAATCATTTTCCTATTCCTATTTTTTCAATCCATGTCTTCTTTGCAAGTACTGAGCAGTTATTTCATAATTGTTGTCTTTCTTTTTTAATAAGAGAGGTTATTTTAATCTTATTTCATCCATAGCATGATAGAGTTGTTTGTTTCTTTCGGTCTCTATTGTTTCAGTAGTTTCAGGAGTGTGATTTCCAAGTTTTCCTATGACTTTGTATCTAGACATGTTCTGGATGGGCTGAAGGTCTGTGATTGGATTTTGCTCCTTCCTTTTGAGGTTTTTGAATCTCCCAATGCTAACCCTGACTCTACAGCAATAGTAGAGGGAGGAGGCTAGGTAAGAAAGTCTCGCATGAGAGTGGGAAAGTAGGGTAGGCTCATCAAAGCTCCTGCTGTGTCGTGTTTAGTGTGGCTCCCATCTTGGTGAGGGAGGTAAGCCACAGCTCAAGAAAGATTCAATGATAATTAGGGCAGGCTGGAGATCCGCAAGTCTCTCAGTAGTGGGATCAAGGATACATCTCACCAAAGCTCCCACTAAGGTAGGACAGCAGGGCTATGGTGATGACAGTGGTGGAATGAAGAGGTGATCATAACTCAGCCAAGCTCTGGTAAGGGTGAAGGTGAGTGTGTGGGGTGGGGCAGGGCTCGCCAGGTCCCCATTGCTGTCCTGGGACCACCTGACTTCTACTTTGATGCAAGAAGCAGCTACAGCTCCGCTGAGTTCCAGTGAGGGTGAGGAGTTGCAGGGACTGGTCCCTGCAGCTCTTCTCTGTGCTTATGGATTCTACGGCAATTGGAGAAGTGCGTGCAGCAATAATACATTGTAATATGACTTCGTTCACCTGTTTCAGCATATTTGACACTCTGCAACCTTTAACTCTTCCCCAAAGTCAAAATGACATTTAAAGTTAAATATTTTGAATTAACTCAGGACATATAGAAAGCTATGACACCATAGTTGAAGATGTTAATGAAAGAGGAGCTCAGGAACTGCTTGAGAAAGATGCCATGGGATAAGTGTTTCCAAACTAAGCAGTAGTACTTTAAGGGTAATTAGTGGAATTGTGGTTTCAGTG
>NW_004524679.1:10259213-10260655 GCF_000260255.1 Octodon degus
TTGTTGAAACTGTCCTTCCGATATGATTTGAAACTGTCTCATTGCTATCTGTTTGTCAATAAAACTTTGAAAAAAAAATAACACGATAACAGCCAATGAATTACAAGATTTAATAAAAAACACAAGGATAAAGAAAATTAGAGGTCCTGATGGATTCACAGCTGAATTTCACAAGAAATTTACAGAAGATGTAATCCCTATACTCCTGAAACTCTTCAGTGAAATTGAAAAGGAAGCAATTCTCCCAAAAATCACTCCTGGAGGCAAGTATTATACTGATACCAAGCCAGGTAATGACACAACTAAAAAAGAGAACTACATGCCAATCCCTGTCACGAACATAGATGCAAAAATCCCCAATAATATCCTAGCAAATAGAATTTATCAAATCATCAAAAAGATCATACAACATGATTAGTTAGGATTCATGCCAGGGATGCAAGGATTGTTCAATACACACAAATCTATAAATGTAATGCACTATAACAATACAGTTAAATCCAAAAACCATGTGATAATCTCAATCAATGCAGAAAAGGCCATTGACAAACTCCAACACTCATTCATGTTCAAAGTCCTACAGATAATTGGAATAGATAGCCTCTACCTCAATCTGATAAAACACATGTATGACAACACAATGGTTAACCTAATTCTAAATGGGGAAAAACAGAAATCTTTTACTCTTAGATATGAGACAAGAGAAGGATGTCCTATATAATCACTCCTATTTAATATATATGGTTCTGGAATCATTAGTTAGAACTATTACACAGGAGAGAGAAAGAAAAGGAATAAGAATAGATAAAGAAAAAATTAAACTATCATTATTTGCAGTTAACATGATACTTTATTAACACAGAAACCCTAAATCTCCAGAAAGAGAAAATAAGAGGAACTTTGAAGACATATGGGTAGGCACAGAGTTCAAGACACAAAAAAAATCCACAAAGAACATACTGGAATTAGTACATAAATTCAGAAGCATAGCAAGACGCAAAGTCAATATCCAGAAGTCAATAGCATTCCTCTACACAGATAACAAATACACTGAGAGAGAAATTAGAGGAACAATACCTTCTACAATACCACCATTGAAAATGAAATACCTTGGAATTAATATAACTAAAGAAGTCACAGATCTAATTAATGAAAATTACAGTACTCTGAAAAAGGTGATCTCAGAGGATTTCAGAAAATGGAAACTTATTCCCTGGTCCTGGATAGGAAAGACTAACATTGTGGAGATGGCCATACTCCCAAAATTGTTGTACAGTTATAATGCAATCCCTATCAAACTCCCACCAACATACCAAACAGACCTAGAGAAATTGTTCCTAAAATTTAGTTGGAATCAGAACACCTAGAATAGCAAAGGCAATCATTGGCAGCAAAGACAAAGCAGGAGGCATTACAATTCCTCACTTGAAATTATACTACAA
>NW_004524679.1:10260781-10262742 GCF_000260255.1 Octodon degus
CTCAGCCAAGTTATTTTTGACAAAGGGGCCAAACATGCTTACATGAAGAAAGATAGCTTCTTTAACAAATGGTTCTAGAAAAAATGAATCTCTACCAGCCAAAAATTAATACTTGACCCAGGTCTATCACCATGCTCTAAGATAAAGTCAAAATGTATTAACGATCTAAACATTAACACAGAAACACTAAATCTCCAGAAAGAGAAAATAAGAGGAACTTTGAAGACATATGTGTAGGCACAGAGTTCATGAACAAAAATCAAATCACACAAGTAATACTTGCAACAATTAACACTGGGAACTCTTCTTAAGGACAAGTTTTTGCATGGAAAATCAAATTATGAAAAAGTGAAAGGACAACCTACAAAGTGGGAAAAAATTCTTAACTAATAAGCACTCAAACAAAAGTCTTCATTCTAGAATTTATAAAGAACTAAAAAATATTAGGGACCCAGAATTTATTTTTATTTTTTTATGGTGGAATCAGGGATTGAACTCAGACCCATGCACTTGCCAGGGAAGTGCTTATTCCACTGAGCCATCTCTCTGGCCCTAAGCCATGCCCCCCCCCCCTCAATTTAAAGATCCAATCCAGAAATGGGCATCTGAGATGAACACACACTTCTCAGAGGACAAAATTAGAGAATCACATAAATATATGAAAAGATGCTCCACATCATTAGCCATTCATGAAATGCAAATTAAAACAACCCTGAGATTCTATCTCACTCCAGAAAGAATGGTTATCATAAAGAAATCAACCAACAACAAATGTTGGAGAGGCTGCAGGGAAAAAAGAACGCTTCTCCACTGCTGGTGGAAATATAGACTGGTGCAATCATTATGGAAATCAGTGTGGAAACTCCTTATGAAATGAGGACTGGAGATCCCGTTCAAAGCAGCTATCCCTCCACTGTAAAATTTCCAGCGGAACTGAAAAAGTCATATCACAGTGGTATATGTGCACCTATGCTTTCAGCAGCACAATTTCTGATGTTCAAATACTGGAAACAACCAAAATGCCCATCACCTGAGCTACGGATGAGAAAAGATGTGGTATTTTTATACAATGAGGTATTACTCAGCTATAAAATATGATAAGCTCGAAGCCTATATAACTAAAGGGATGCCACTTGAAAATATAAGTGAAATAAACCAAACTCACATGTTTAAATGTCATTTTGTCTCCCTAGTGTAAGAACTCAAAAGAAGAAATAAAAAGAGAAAAGTATAACACAATTAAAAGGAAAGCAAGAACTTGAGGATAAGACAATGAACAGAGGGCAAGGAGGAAAGCTAGGAAACATGACAGGGAAAAAGCCATACATTTATATGTAGAAGATGGGTAAAGCAATGATCCTGAGAAGCTTCAGCATGTTTTTGAAACTAGCAGTTAATTGGTAGGATTCTCACCCTGACTAACTATATATAGTGATACCAGTGAACTAAGAAACTGCACTGAAGATAGCAACGTGCAATACTAGGATTGCTTAGAATGCCTGTCATTCTGGTCCTCGAAATATGTACTGCTTGTCATGTCGTACGAATTACTTCCATACTGTCTTGCAAATAAATGTTTGTTTAAAAAGAAAAGATAATACTTTAAAACAAGAGACGAGAATAAAAAAGTTATAGGACTGTCCTGGTACAATGCTGTGTATGGTTAGATTTCTAAATTTCTATGTAATAATTTGTAATTATTTATTCCAATTTTTAAAATAGTACTTGTATTTATTTTTTTCTTCATATTCTATAAAGATTTAAAGTTTAACATATCAATACTTGATGGAAAATACCTGTTCCATGTTATGTCTAAGTTGTTTGACTTTTGGAGAAATAATGAGGCCTGCTACCCTGCGACGGTGGGACCAGTCCCAGCCCAGGCGCAGCGTGGGCCAGACCCTCTCCCAGCCCCTCGGGCCACCCCCCACCACTCCGCAGTGCCTCCCCCACCCCGCCCG
>NW_004524679.1:10262842-10267305 GCF_000260255.1 Octodon degus
TATATATATATCACATGGCATCTTTTCACAGCTCTAAGTGAGTCTCTATATGCTGCTGTAGCTCTTCTGGGTCCCCCTTTCAGTGTTCGTAACCTCATTGCTTTAGTGAGCACATCGGATACTTGATCTTGTACTGCTCAACAGAGCTGGCACACATGGGTCTTTGCTGAGTGGCAAAGAATCACCACAGCCATTTAGTGGCACTACAAGTCAGTCCCACCTATGCCAGAATCTCTGTCTGAGAACCAACAGTGATTACAGGCCTACTCAAACTGTCCAGGCCCTCAGGTTTATATCTGTCCCTACACAATGACTTGAATCAACCATAGAAAATCCAGAATCTTTCCATTTTAATCTTAGGGAGATGTTTGTTAATGGGAAGGGGAACAATGGATGGAGGAATTTAGTGGGAAGGAAAATAAAGATGATTTTAAAAATGTAAACATAGATTTTTTTCGCCACATCTTCCTCAAGAATGAAGACCATTCTTGGCAATCAGACAGTAGACGTTCCAGGAAATGTTGACAGCACTCTGAAAGGACATGCAGTTATTGTGAATGTCCTCAGAGGAACCCTGAGGATAGACTTCAACTACATCAATGTAGAATTCCGTCTCCTTGGGAAATAAGAGGCTCCAGTTTTACAAATGGTGGGGAAACATAAAGGAGTTCGAAACTGTCCAGACGATCTGCAGCCATGTACAGAACATGATCAAGGGGGTCACACTGGGCTTCCATTAAAAGAGGAAATCTGTGTATACTCACTTTCCCATTAACATCATTATTCAGGAGAATGGGTCTCTTGTCAAAATCTGGAATTTCATGGGTGAAAAGTACATTTGCCAAGTTCGTATGAGAGCAGGTGTTGCTTGCTCAGTATCTCAAGCCCAGAAAGATGAGCTAATTCTTGACAGAAATGACACTGAGCTTGTTTCAAATTCAGCTTCTTTGATTCAGCAAACCACAGTAGCCAAAAACCAGGATATCAGAAAATTTTTGGATGGTATCTATGTTTCTGAAAAGGGAACAGTTCAGCAGCCAGAAGGGTAAGATCTAAGATTTAATCTAGGCACAGAAGCAAGTTTCTGGATAATAAAGCCAATCTGTGATATTGTAATGAGACAATAAAAGATATTTATTAAATAGAAAAACATAAAAAATAAATAAAAAATAAAAATGTAAATATAGCTTTTACAAATGGGAAGGGGAACAATAGTTCACAAGGGCAGTGAGTGAGTGGAAGAGAAAGAGATTAAAATTTATGGAATTATTCACATGTATACATTTCCCAGAATAAATGCAATCATTATGTACTACTAACATTTATTAAAAGTTAATTATTTGATACTAATTAACTCCTTTCTAAGACTCCTTTAGCATGCATCACCAAAGCTTTCCAAACTCCCTTGAAACATCATTTCTAAAGTCTTACAAATGAGAGACACAGCCCTAGCCCAGGCCTAGCGAGTATATGGGAGAGCTTGCATGCTCCCCTGAGCCTGCTGAACCCTGCTGGACCCAGCACAAGCCCGGCCCATGAGTGAGAACTTCCATCGTGCTCTCAGGACTCCTACAAACCCAGTCAAAGCCTAGGCCCGGCGAGTATGTGGGAGAGGTCCATGTTTCCCTGATCGTGCAGGACTCCTATGGACACAGCTCAAAATGATCATGTGAGTGAGAACTTCCACAGAACTCTCAGGACCCAGGCAGATCCAGCCCAAGCCCAGGCCCTGCGAGTGTGTGGGAGAGCTTCCATACTCCACTTTGCCTGCTGGATTGCTCCAGACCCAGCCCTGGCCCACTTGTGAATGAGTCCTTTTTTCCTGCTCTCTGGACCCCTCTAGACCCAGCCCAGGCCTCACATACAGGCCTGTGGTGAAACTCTGCAGCTGAAGTGCCTGCAGAGAGGCTATGGACCAGAACCACCAAGCTAATCCAGGAGCAGAACATCTTGACAGAAGGGTACAACAGGTTAAGTTCCAAGGGATGAAGCAGGATGAAGTTGAGCACAGCAGCCAGACCCAAGCCAGGCACAACAGGAGGAATTCAAATGTTATAGATCTGCACCCAAATTTTAGTAGGTGTTAAGGTTATAATTTCACCAAAGCTCTACACCAAACGTCAGAGGACACTGCTAAAAAAATGACAAAAAGAAGGAGCAAAATGCAATCTCAGGCCCTAAATCCAATCAGTACAAGGGTAAAAGACACTAGCAAAGAAGAAATTGGGAATCAAACAGCTGAAATGTCTGAATCCAGAGTGTCTGAAGTAAAGAAACAAGTGCAGAAGGGTATAGAGGAACTCACATTAGAAATAACCTCTGAAATGAAAAGAAATTGCTATACTAATAGCGTCTGATGTAAATAATCAAATTCAGAAACATATAGAGGAAATCAGATCAGAAATAATCTCTGAAGTAAAAAAAAAAGAAATTAAAACTATAATGAAAGAATTAATAACAGCTTCTAAAGAACATGCTGATAAAAATAGAGATTAGAAAAATGGTGGAATTTTTCAATGAGTAATATATGAAAGAAATAGATCACATGAAGCAGAGTTAAAGAGATATAGAGGAACTTAAAATCTCAATCACAAGCTTGCAAAACTGAGGGAAAGTGAAGATAGAATTTCAGATCTTGAAAACACCTTTACAGCTAGGAAAAGGTAAGAAAAGATCTCTTAAAAACAACTAGGATGCAGGAAAAAATAATCCATCACCTGCAAGATGATGCAAAGATGAACAATGTGAGACTAATAGGCATCAATGGGAAAGAAGGAGTCAAAACAAATGACATTAAAAAATATGGGGAGAAGTAATAGCAGAAAACTTCCCAAATATGAGGAAACAATCTGACATTCAGGTAACCGAAGCGTACAGAATACCAAATAACTTCAAACCAATTAAAAACAAACTGAGACATATAATAGTCAAGATCCTAGAAATCCAGCAAAGAACAATACACTGAAAGCCGCAGAGAAAAGAAACAGATCATATTTAAAGAAAACCCATCAGAACAATGGCAGATTTCTCTTCCCAAAACATGAAGTCAAGAAGAGCATGGAGCAGAGTACTTCAAGTCCTCTATGAAAACAAATTCTTGCTCAGACTACTATACCCTGCAAAGCTCTGTTTCAGGTTTGATGGAGAGGTGAAATACTTCCAGGACAAAGAACAACAAAAGAATTTCATGATGATAAAGCCAACCCTACACAGGATCCTGAAAGTTGTTCTAGAGAAGGACCAAAATGATCAGAACTCCATGAAGCACTATACACTGGTTAGGGGAAACATTCAACAGGAAGAGGTAACACTCATAAATATGTATGCACTCAACACAGAATCATCAACCTATATGAGAAAAAAACTTAATGTACATGAAAAATCTAATATCCAATATCACAATCTTCACAGGAGATCTTAACACCTCCTTATCTCAAAAAGATAGGTCAGGAGACAAAAAATTAAAAAAGAAGTAGCAGAACTGAACCAGAGCTTGGAACAAAGGGACTTAGTGGACATACACAGAATGTTTCAATCAACCTCAGCAGAATACACATTTTTTCACCTGCATATGTGTCATTTTCTAAAATAGACCACATACTACTGCATAGGTAATGCTTAAGTATATATACAACAAAACAGAAATTATCTCAAGCATATTGTCTGACCACAGTGCAGTGAAACTGGAAATAAACAACAACATAAACCACAAAGAACCCATAAATGCATTAGAAATAAAACAACACCCTACTCAGTGATCAACAGGTCACAGATGAATTAAAGAAGAAATGGAACAATATCTACAATTCAATGAAAATTCAAGCACAACTTATCGTAACTTATGGAATGCAATGAAAACAGGTCTTAGAGGGAAATTTATAGCTGTGATCTCACACATTAGGTAAAGAGAATGGGAACAAATAAACAGCCTAATTCTGCATTTCTACCATCTAGAAATGGAAAACCAAACCAAAAGCAAAGCTCAAAGATGGGAAGAAATATAAAGATAAGAGCAGAAATTAATTCAATCGAGACAAAGAAAACAGTTGAAGAATTAAATAAAAAAGCTGGCTCTTTTAAAGATTTAATAAAATTGATAAGGCCCTAGATATCTCATCAAAAAGAGGACAGAAAATTCAAGTACAAACAATAAGGAATGAAAAAGCTGTAATTACTAGAGACACAGTGGAAATTCAGAATACTATCAATACTTACTTTGAGAAACTTTACTCTTACAGAATAGAATAAACAGAAGAAGTGGATAGATTCCTAGAAAGGGACAACTCACCAAAACTGAATAAAGAAGATATAGCAATTATCAATAACACGATAATGGTTCTTTGAAAGGTTAAATAAAATTGATAAGACCCTAGCTCACCTCATCAAACAGAGGAAAGAAAAAATTCAAATACAAGCAATAAGAAATGAAAAGGGTGTAATTACCACAGACTCAGTGAAAATTC
>NW_004524679.1:10270625-10277237 GCF_000260255.1 Octodon degus
ATTTGTTGAAACTGTAGTTTCGATTTGATTTGAAACTGTCTCATTGCTATATGTTTATCAATAAAACTTTGAAAAGAAAAAAAAGAAATAATGAGGTTAAGCTCAACTATCTATGTTGTAGGGAAATAATATCATTGAGTTTTTCTTCTGGAGTGTTAACAACTTAAGTTTTAAGACCATAAATTAGAGAAAAGGAAGGGCTATAAACACAGCCAACATATTGGCCATAGCCTTTCAAGGTTATTGAGGAATCAAGACATAAGAGAACCTTTATGGTAATGTCCTGTAACTCAGTGATGTCCCAAATTTTCTGATCAAGGAGATTGTGGGGCCACAGAAGAAACTGACTGCCCATGTAGAGTGAGCCTAAGGAGAGTTATACAAAAAGAAAACATTCTCTCAGGCTTTCTTAGGGAAAAAAAATTGGTTAAGCAATATCCGTGAATCATCCACATGGCTGACACTGACAAAGAATCTACAAACTGTGGTACAGCGTTTTAGGCTACATCCTGAGGGGATTTGACTGATATTTTCAACTACAAAAGTTGCATTTCTTGTTATTTAGCTCTTCATTTTCTTGCTGTTTTCAATGGGGCAGAAAATTATAACAATGTGGTATGAAAATAAAGCCATATTAATAGGCTGAGCTATAAAGGGAGCAAGTCAACAACTTCCAACATTGCAAGTCGTATGGATAACCCATTACTAGTATTGACTACTGGAGTATTTTTGGATTATATTGCTGAATTCACGTGCTTTCAATATTTAAAAGACAATGAGATACCCACCTCTGATTTAACTAAACAAAAAAGCAATACAAATGAAGGACCACTTTGTATCTGTACATACAAAGTAATTAGGATAGATATACAGCTACTTTCTTTTAATTCAATGCGAAGAAAGATTTGTAGTAATAGTGTTTGGTCAGTATATCATGTCTGTGTCTTGTGCTGTGAATGACCACTAAGAAGACAACAATATGCAATGTATTAATTATTGATACCATCTTATTAATCCATTTTGAAACTGTTTCATTGCTATTTGTTTGTCAATAAAATTGATGAAAACTAAAGTCTTACAAATGACCTTGTCAATTAAAGTCACAATAAGGACTAATTCTCTGGTGTGCATTTTCTGGTTTTGTGATTTTTCTCGTCATTAAGGTATTAATATGTAACATTCACATTTTAAAGAAGTTTAATTTCATCACTCTATCAGTCCATGATCTTTTGACATCAAGTAAATGACTTTGTGGTGGAGGTGTGTTACAAATAATAGATGATTGTTTCATTGTGAGCAGAAAGCAGGGCAGAGGAAGTACTCTAGTGTGGAAAGAGTGAGACACTAGACAGATCTTAATACCACACCTCTATGACCCATCCAGATGCATTTAGAAGGGGGCTCAACCAATCTCCAGTGAAAATCGCAAAGTCAGTATGTTTGAAGCCTTACACTCACCTTTGCAAGAAGTGTTTTCTAACAACAACTTTTGAGTAATATGATTATCATTTTTTTTGAAATTTATGAAAGGGTCTACAGCGTGTTCAGGGTCTCACTATTATATCGGACTCATAACATTCTGCCTGTTTACAGCCTCCCAAGAGCTGGGATTGTAGGAGTGTGCCACCACATCCAGTCTTAATTGTTATCTCTGCCAGCCTCTGGAGTGGGGCTGGCATGCTAGGCCCTGGGATTGAACCTCTGGCCCCTGCACCTCCACTGAGCTATTTGACTGGCCCTCAAATATTTTTAAATTTTGGAAGTAATTTCATATAATCCCTCTGAATTTCAAAACACAGATGTTTGATTAAATAGGTTGAGGTTTAGTCTTTAATTTTCCTGTTAATACAATTTTTGCTTTCATGATTCATATTGCCAAACTAATTGGCCTCTTTTATGTGCCAAACATTGTGTAAGGGAATAATGATAAACAAGGAAGATATGTATAGGCCCTAATACAGGATATATAATACTATCACAGATAACTTTTCAGAAATTACACACCCATTTATACTCTTTTTTAGCCAATAACTAATTTGAAAAATGGAATCTTTTTGTGACGTACACAACTAGTTATTATGGTCAGAAAATTTACCCTAGTATATCATTTTCTTTGATAAATTCATGAATATATTAGATCATTAGAAATTCATCCACATGCTTAAATTAACTTCTAGTTATATCTTTTATTTTATTATTTAATTTTTTGGCCAGTTTAAATTTTTTATTGAAGACATTGCATTTCCACTTGTAGTTCAGTGCTTAAAGTGCAATGCTATGTTTTCCTGTGTACATGTTTTATTATTCAATTATTGAGAACGTCCAGTCCTTTACTATAACAGCTCAACTTTAATGACTGCCACAGAATTTGCTACATATTTAAGTCCTATAATATTGTTGGTTGTGGAAGAGTGTCATATCTATATTTAGGGTTAACTTAATCTAACTCTTCAATGATGGGCCTCAAGGAAGCACCACCAAAGGGAAGAGCTCCTCCACCAGGGAAGGCCCCAGGCATTCCTCCAGGCATGCCACCTGCACTCTGGTACAGTTTAGTGATGATGGGATTGCAGACTTTCTTCAGCTCGATCTGCTGATGTTCAAATTCTTCTTTCTCTGCAGTCTGATTGTTATCTAGCCAGTTGATTATTTCATTACACTTGTCAAGAACCTTCTCTTCATCTTCATCATTAATCTTGCCTTGAAGTTTCTCATCTTTAACAGTTGCTTTCATATTGAAAGTGTAGAACTTAAAGGAATTCTTTGATGACACTTTGTCCCTTTACTTCTCATCTTCAGCTTTATACTTCTCTGCTTCCTGGACCATATGCTCTATGTCCTCCTTGCTCAAATGACCCTTTTATTAGTGATGGTAATCTTGTTCTATTTTCCTGTACATTTATTGACTTCAGAAACATTGTGGATGCCATTGGCATCAATATCAATAATTACTTCAATCTGAGGAACACCACAGGGTGTGGAAGGAATGCCTGTGAGTTCAAATTTGCCAAGCATGTTGTTGTCCTTGGTCGTGACATGCTCACCTTCATATACCTGAACAATCATGTCAGGCTGGTTGTCCGAGTAGGTAGTGAAGATGTGGGTCTGCTTGGTAGGATTGGTGGTATTGCATTTGATGAGGACTTTCATGACACCACCAGCAGTTTCAATACTGAAAGAAAGAGCAGTGACATCCAACAGCAGAAAGTCTTGGACATTTTCAGACTTATCTCCAGATAAAATGGCTGCCTGAACAGCTGCACCATAAGCAACAGCCTTATCAAGGTTGATGCTCTTATTCAATTCTTTGCCACCTAAGAAGTCCTACAGAAGATTCTGGATCTTGGGGATATGGGTAGAACCACCCACCAGGACAGTGCCATGGATCTGAGACTTGTCCAGTTTAGCTTCTTGAAGAGACTTCACAGGATACACAGTGCCATGGAACAGGTCAGCATTCAACTCTTCAAATCGAGCATGAGTAATGGAAGTGTAGAGGTTGATTCCTCCCTAGAGGAAAACAATCTCAATACTGGCTTGGGTGCCTGAAGAGAGGGCTCTCCTAGCTCGCTCACATGCATTATGAAGACAGCAGACAGCTATTCTCACTGATGTCCTTCTTGTGCTAGTGCTTGAATTCAGCAATAAAATGATTGATCTTTTGGTTGTCAAAATCTTCTCCACATAAGTGGGTGTCTCCAGCTGTAGATTTCACTTCAAAGATTCTATCTTCAATAGTGAGGATGACACAAAAAAGTGCCACCACTTAATTGAAAAATCAGCACATTTCTTTTAGCTCCAACTTTTTTGTCTAAGCTATAAGCAATAGCAGCAGCTGTTGCTTCATGGATAATTCTAACTACATTAAGAGCAGAAATAGTTCCATCATCTTTGGATGCCTGATGCTGAGAGTCATCAAAGTAAGCTGGCACAGTGATGACAGCATTGGTAAAAGTCTTCCCTAGATTAGCTTCTGCTATCTCCTTCATCTTTGTCAGTACCACCTCCTCTGGATAGAAGCTCTTTGTCTTTCCTTTGTATTCTACTTGAATCGTGGGCCTGCCTGTATCATTTTCCACCATGAAGAGACAGTGTTTCATATCAGACTGGAAAACAGCATCATCAAATCTATATCCAATCAGATGCTTAGCATCAAAAAACGTGTTGATACGGTTCATAGCCACTTGATCTTTTGCATCATCTCCAATCAGTCATTTGGTGTCAGTGAAAGCAACATAACTTGGAGTGGTTCGAGTTCCCTGATCATTGGCAATTATCTCCAGTTTTCTATGCTGGAAAACACCCACACAAGAGTGAGTGGTATCAAGATCAATGCCAACTGCAGGTCCCTTCAACACGGTTGATCGCATATAGACCAGGCTGTGCTAGCAAAGACTCACACAAGAAGCCCCTTCCCTACTGGTTTGTTCATTGAGGATAACTTTTAATTATAACTTGGATGTTTAGAGAAAAAATGAGCCCGACATAGTAAATTTTGTAAATAATCTGATTTTTTTTCATAGTTTTCACAAATTACTTGGAAGATTTGAAGTAATCATTGCATATGAGGAATGAATAGAGACAAACATAGTGAGGTGAGAAGAACACCAGATCAAGTATTTTGGAATATCTTATAGAGTTTAACTCTAGTTTGGAATCACCATGTATCATATAAAATAGTTTTTTACTTCATATGAATTTAAGATTCCTTAAATATATAATCAGGTAATTACGTGCATGAATTATATTTCTTACTAGGTCCACCAATGTATAAATATATGATACTGATAATATTCAAAATGTTTGATCTGATGTATTTTATTGCTTCCATAGCAGTCCTTCTTCTGTTGACTACTAAAAGTAAAGTTCTCAAAAATAGAAATTTTGGGGCTGGTGAGATGGCTCAGTGGTCTAAAGCACCTACTTAGAAAAAGCTTAACAAAGCACAAGGACCATGGTTCAATCCCCCAGCACCACATGCCAGCCCGCCCCGCCCCCTGGTGGGCTGAGCTGGCCACACACACACACACACACACACACACACACACACACACACACATGCAGGCACGCGCACACACACACACACATAAATAAAAAAATTTAAAAAATAAAATAATAGAAATTTTAAAAGCTGAGATGTAGGATGAGAAAAAAATCAAGTACAGTAAACTTATCCCAGTAATCACAGTTTAGTGTGTACAATGTAAAAAGTAAGAGATATAGAGGCATATTCCTATGCTAGTTTCTTCAGGGAATTTATGCTGAAGCACTTATTTATTTGTTTGTTTTTGTATTTTAGTACCAGTTCTATAGGGTCTACAGGGTCTTACTATGTAGATAAGACTGGGAGTGATCATCCTGTTTTCAGCCTTCCAAAGTTCTGGGATTTAAGGCATGCACCACCAGGTCCACTCTCAATCTCCCTCTCAGGGTTCCCCAGAGGCAGGGCTGGCAAGGCAAGCCAGGGATCAAACCCTGGTCTTTGCACTCTGCCTATGCAGGTGCTTCAGTCCTCTGAGCTATTTGACTGGCCTTAAAGCACATAATTAAATACTGCTACTTTAGTAATTACAGAAAAAAGCTTTATTTCAATTAAGATTTTGAACCTCCATAAGTATATAGGAATATTTATAAAATTTGCTCACTGAAGTAATAAGATGAATTGTCATTATTTATGATGATATTCAAGGTGCTGCAGTTTGACTGCCTCAGTAGGAAACAGGAGTGTTTTATAAGTATTATTACAATTAGCATTAACACATTTTCTATTTCTGTCAAATTTAGAGTCGTGCTTCCTTGTTTTACAATGGATTATTAGAACTCTCTTGATTCTTTCTTGAATACATTTTAGTTATTTAATACTCTTTTTTTTGTGGAAACAGGGATTGAACTCAGGCCCTTGTGCTTGCCAGGGAAGCACTTTTTTCACTGAGCCATCTCCCCGGCCCCTTTAATACTCTTATTTGATGCTTGAGAGTATTTATCTGAGAGAGTTCTCACTTTTCTTTATTTTAATTAGAATAAATTATTAGCACATATTCTTTCATATTAGGAAAAATAATCTTCAGGTTATTTTTTTTTAGTTTAAAGGTAAAAATCAACTTAATTCGCATCATTATAACATTTGATTCAAACATTCCAAAGATTCTGCTAACAAGGCCAAGGAGATAGCTTGCCAGTCTAAGCGCCTGCCTGACAAGTGCAAAACCCTGGCTTGATCTCAGGTACCTAATGCCATGCCAGCAACATGCTGATATGGTCGCCGAATTAGGATGCAATGGCATAGGCTTATAATTCCAGAACTGGGGAGGCCAAGACAGGAGGATCACTATGAGTCTTTGCTGCATAAAGAGACCCTGTACCAAATAAACAGATAAACAAATAAAAAAACAATTTTTAAAAATAAAAAATTACAAAGATTGTGCTAACAATGTCAAATATTTATAAAATTTCATTTAATGTAATTAAATTTCAAAAGCAAATAAATCTTAAATTTTTATTTTACACTTAGATAGATATTTCATATATTTTGTACATCCATTTAAAGACTTTAATTTTTTTTATTTTTTTTAACATTTATTTAGTGTGTGTGTGTGTGTGTGTGTGTGTGTG
>NW_004524679.1:10277337-10294550 GCF_000260255.1 Octodon degus
GAACCGTGGTCCCTGGGCTTTTCCAAGCTTGTTCCAAATAGGTGCTTTAGACCACTGAGCCATCTCTCCAGCCCAAAGACTTTAATTTTTTGAAAGTAAACACCATACATGTGTATGTAATTGCTGTTGATATAATAAGCTTTTTTCAGACAAGAATAAAATATTTGCATGACATATCATCGTCATATGTTTTAAGAATGCTAATGTGTGATTCTTAGGATTTTTGACAGAATGAGAACAGTTATAAAAAGTAGCAGCAACATGATACAGCATGGTACCACTCCCTCAATTAATAGTAATTTATGTTAAAATTTTTAATCAATTCAGCTGCTCACTATGATAATGCTTCAGAGTTATGTTAACCTTTACTCATATTTTCCCTAAGCCTACATTCAAATAAATGCTTGAGGAAAAAATGTAATTTTTGAGACCACTAAACAGGTTACATGACAGTTTCATTGATATTTTCTTTGTGTCTTATTTCTTTTTCTGTGGATATTGCTCCAATGTAAGGTCTTTCATATTTTTACACAAATAGAGCTATTATCATTACTTATCAACTTAAGTTCTTCAATTTTTAACTCTTAAAATTTTGAGAATAAAGAATGTATGTCTGTCCCCCAAATGTAGAAAAATAGTTGATATGTGGATGGTCAAAAATGCAGTGGGTACTTTTTTTTACAACCTTGTGTTCATGCAAATATGCCTATAACCGTGAGATTTAAGTATTGTCAATATATATTTTTAATATCAAGATCATTACTTTTGATATTTTCATAGTTATTCACAAATAGCAAAAAAAATGGCCACAAATTTAAGATACGTAATGTTTAGGTTTCTTATAAGGTCTACCAATATTCATTCTGTAGTGTTTTCTCTTGAAATAGAAATAAATGGATGTGATAAAATCAGCATGGTATTGGTAAAAATATAGACCTGATGATCAATGGAATAGATTAGAAGATGCAGATGCAACTACAAACAAACTCAGCCTCCTTATCTTCGACAAAGGGCCCAAACATGCTTACTGGAAAAAAGCTTGCCTCTTTAACAAATGGTACTGGAAAAACTGACTCTCTACATGCGGAAAACTAAAACTTGACCCAGGACTATCACGACGCACTTAGCTAATCCAAATGGATTAAAGATCTAAACATTAAAACAGAAACATTAAGTCTACTGGAAGAGAAAGTAGGAGAAAATCTTTAACACATAGGGCTAAGGAAACAGTTCATGAACAAAAATCAAACTTCATGGGAAATACTTGAAAGAACTAAGAACCAGGACTTCGTCTTAATGAGAAGTTTTTGCACATCAAAAGAAATAAGCAACACTGTGAAAAGGCAACCCACAAATTTGAAAAATAAGTAATAAGCACTCAGACAAAGGAGTTCTATGTACAATTTATAAAGATCTAATAAACATCAGGGCACCAAAATTTAAAGACCCAATCACGAAATGGGTGTCTGAGATGAATACACACTCCTCAGAGGAACAAATACAAGAAGCTAATAAATACGTGAAAAAAATGCTCTACATCACTAACTATTCAAAAAATGCAAAAAAAAAGAAAAAAAGCAATACTGAGATAT
The DNA here is from genome assembly GCF_000260255.1 of Octodon degus. Taxonomy (NCBI): domain Eukaryota; kingdom Metazoa; phylum Chordata; class Mammalia; order Rodentia; family Octodontidae; genus Octodon; species Octodon degus. The sequence goes on from NW_004524679.1 coordinate 10,278,930, forward strand.
GACCTCACCACAGAAAGAATGGCTATCATAAGGAAATCAACCAACAACAAATGCTGGAGAGGCTGGGGGGAAGAATGACTCCTTCTCCACTGCTGGTGGGACTGTAGACTAGAGCAACCATTATCGAAATCAGTGTGGAGACACCAAAAACTACTAGGATTGGTAACCCCATTCAGTCCAGCTATCTCCCTTCTTGGAATTTTCCCAAAAGAACCGAAAACAACATACCATAGTGACATATGTGCGCCTATGCTTACAGTAGCACAATTTGTGATAGTCAAATCTTGGAAACAACTAAAATGCCTGTCTCCTGAGGAATGGAATAAAAAATGTGATGCTTTTGTACAGTGGAGTATAATTCAGCTGTAAAGAATATTAAACTGAAAGCCTTCATATATATGTGGATGAAAATTGAATATATACTCACAAGTGAAATAAACCAGAATTAGATGTTTGCATATCTTACTGTCTCCTTAGTATAAGAACTAAAAAGACGAAGTAAAAATTGAAAAATATAGGACAGTTAAATGGAAAGTGAGAAATTAAGGATTAAACAATGAGAGAGAAAGCAGACAAGTTAGAATTTATGGCATGGGCAAAACCATACATTTATATACCCAAGATAGTTAAGGCAATGGTCCTAAGAATCTCCATCAGGTTTCTGAAAATAGCAGCAAATGGGTAGAATTCTCACCCTGACTAAGTCTATATGCTGATATCTGTGAACTAAGCAACTACACTGAGGATAGCAATGTGTAACACTAAAACCGTGGTTGAAACACCTATCATTTTGGTCTTCTACATGTGTACTGCTTGTAACATTATATCAATTATTACTATAACCACTATGACAATATGCAATGTATTAATTATTGAAACCTACTAATCAGTTTTGAAACTGTCTCATTGATATTTGTTTCTCAATAAAATTGTTAAAATATAAAATAAAATAAATTAAAAAATAAAAATATACTCTCTTAAAATTAAATGTTTGCTAAAAAAGGTAATAAAAGAAAACAAGAGACAAGAAAAAAAAAGTCATAGGACTGTCCTGCTACAATGCTATATATGGTTTGATTTCTAAATATCTGTGTAAAAATGTTTAAGGATTTTATAGGGATTTAAAGTTTATAGTATCCATGTTTGTTGGAAAATATCAGTTCTATGTTATGTCTAAGGCGTTTAATACTCAGACAGATAATGGAATTAAGCTCAACTGCGCCTGTTTCAAGGTAATAATATCATTAAGCTTCTCTTCTGGATGATTAACTACTATCGTTTGCAGACCAAAAATCAGAGAAAAAGAGGGGCTACAAGGATAGTCAATATTTTGGTCCTAGCTCTTCAAGGTTGCTCAGGACTCAGGACATAAGAGAACCTGCACTGTAACATTCTGTAACTCAGTGTTTTCCCAAATTTTCTGTTCAAGGAGATTATGGGGCCAGAGAGGGAAATGATTGATGATGTATAGTTTGACTAAGGAGAGTCACCTGGAGAGAAAAAAATCTCTCAGGCTTTCACAGACAGAAAATTGGTCAAGCAATGGCCATGACTGTTCCAGAAGGCTGACACTAAAAAAAAAAGGTCAACAAGCTGCTCTACATCGTTTCAGGGTAAATCCTGAGGAGATTTAACTGACCTTGTCAGATACAAAAGTTACATTTTTAGTTATGTAGGTCTTGCTTTAATTTGATCTTAACCATCTAGCAGAAAAATACAACCATGAGGTATATAAAGTAATGCCATATTAACATGTTGAGCTGTAAAGGGCTCATGTCAACAGCTTCTGACATTTGCTAGCTCTGCTAACCCACAATTACTGTGGACTATTAGATTATATTGAGATATTTTGCTGAATTCATGTACCTACAATATTTGAACTGGAGTCAAATATGAAAAATTCCTTTAAAGACTTCTGCAAATACAGCTTTTCTAACAACAATGGAACACCCATCACTAACAAAACAAAACAAAAATGAGGATTATAAATAAAGGATCATTTTGTAGTGACATATATATATATTAAATAATTAGCATTGATATGCAGCTACCTTCTATTTGTTCAATAAGAAATAAGGTTTTTACTAATATTGTTTAGACAGAGATTATGTCTGCATCTTGTACTGTGATTAACTACTACAAAGACAACCATATGCAATGTATTAATGATTGTAAGTGTCCTTCTGACTTGTTTTGAAACTGTCTCACAGCTATTGTTTCTCATTAAAATTAACAAAAAATTTTAAAAAAGAAATACCTGGAGCATGGAGGTAAAACATAAGGAGAAGTGCAGTGCAATTCAAGAAACTAACCATAGGCTTTGTGCTTTATATCACAACACTGGGCCAGGGAGATGGCTCAGTGGAATAAGCACTTCCCTGGCAAGCACAAGGGCCTGACTTAAATCCTCAGTTCCACAAAAAAAGAATATATATATATATATATATATATATATCACAACACTATCTGTTGCTGGCATGTCCTCAGTAAAGTCATTTGAAATTTATGAATTTTATTTCCCATTTTTTTACATAAAATGTAATCTCTGTACATAAATTACTAGGCTTTAAAATTGAAATGTATGTGACATATGAAAGCACATATTTCCCTTAGAATTACGAATTTAATACTACATAGATTAAAGTTTCTTTAAGTAAGAAAATTCACCTGTGTTTAATAAAGGAATAAATCTCTATTCCCAAATTTGCAATTTATATTTATTGCTTGTCTATCTTACAGGAGTGGATGATAGCTATTGTTCAATAAGTTCCTTAAAGATTCTGCAGTCAGTAGAATAATTACCAAAAGATGTCTACATTTTTATTGGAAGAATATATATATATTTTTTTTTTTCACACACACAAACACACACACTAAAATCTGCAAACTAGATTCTAATTTTGTTGTATTGATCTGCCTATGAAATTAACAAAAAGAGACTTCTGGTTGTGTCTGTATGTGTGATGGAGATGGCACCTTGATTACTTCATATGATTTGCAGCCCCTAATCTGTCTCTCTTCCTCTGTTCTGCCTCCTAGGCACCATTAACTGAGCAGTTTTACTCTGTCACAACCTTCCTCTGTGATGTTTCTGCCTCAGAGTGAACCAACCATGGGTTGAAATCACTGAAACTATGAGCCAAGTTTAGACTCTCTTCCTTTAAGTAGTGAGTTTCAGGTAATACCTTCAAGCAAACAGAAAGCTGACAAAAGAAGACATAATTAAGGATGCTATTTAGTTGACTGTAAAGTAAGAAAAAGTTTTGGATAGATCAAGGGAGTTGAAAGTAATATAAAGTTTGTGGAAAAATAAAAATGAAGCAGAAAAAGGAAAAACAAAGATAATAATATAAAAGCATGACCTTCTGACTGTGAATATGCAAGTGTCATTCAAGGAATGTGAGTGAACTTGAGAAACTGCAAAAGGCAGGAAATCAGATGCTGACATGCAGTACCCAGAAAAAGATGCAATCCTACTGACAGTTTGACTTTGTCCCAATGAGACTACTTTAGATTTTAGCTCCAAAACTGTAAGCTAAAAATTTATGCTATTTAGTAGAGCCATAATGTTTCTAGTATTTTGTTACAGTTACTATTAAAAACAGATGTAGATGTCTTCAAATAATAACTTTTCTTGATATTGTTTTATCAAAATATATAAAATTAAACTCACAAAATAAAAATTCAAGCAAGGACAAAATGTCGCTTGCCAAAATATTCAACAAAAGTTGCAAAATGGGAAACAATTTTTAAATGTGAAGGATAAAAAGTGACAGAGGGGAAAGAATGGGAAACAAAAAAAATGAAGAAAAAATGGAAACAAAGCTTTCATAAATAAGGGGGTAAAGAGAGGCTGAATGGAGTAAGTAGAGAACAAAGAATCAAGATATGTTATGTATAGGCACAAATTCCATATGATGTATATGAACACTATGTATATCTAAAATGTACCAATAAGAGAAATTTAAAGATGAAACAGAAAGTAAAAAACCAAGAGAAAAAAATACCAATAAAATCATTTGTCATAAAATAAAAGACTAAGGGCCACCCAGATAGTTCAGCGGATTAAAGCATCTACTTAGGCAGATGCAGGGACCAGGGGTCAAGCCCCAGTGTGCCATAATGGCCCTGCCTCCCAGGATGCACTGAGACTGAGTATCATGGCACACGCATATAATCCCGGAGCTTGGGAGGCTGAAAACAGGAGGATCACTACAAGTCTGATCTTTGTAGTGAGACCCTGTAGATCCTGTGCTAAATATAGAAAATAAAGAAGTAAAACAGGCTTCAAATAGGAGCACAAAACTGGGAACATTGGTGGAAGGAACTATTATGGTATTGACAGGAGGTTTTCTTTGATTCTTGAGAGGAGACCAAATTTGTTCTCTATCACTGTAGACTTTTTCACAGGACTTAAAAATTAAACCAACATAGCAGAGATCAATAGGAGAAAAGGAAAAATAATTAATTCCTAAGAAAAATAAGAGCTCAAGACACCAACTTGAATATTTGAATATAGAATTATAATTTTATAATATTCATTGTATGCAACATTTAGCATATAATTTTTATAGTTTTCATTGATTGATTTCAGGCATTGTGCATGCTAAGCATATATTTATCATTGAGCTGCACATAATTTTTGGCTGCATTCTTGTTTATTTTCTTAGAGCATATTTTTCTATTAGTACATATTTACCATATCTATCGATTTATTTTATCATGCCAAACTGGTGCAAAACACATCTTTTTTTTTTTCTTACCATCCCTTGCTCCAGCCTTCCATTCTTGTTTCTTATAATTCTGGATCCCCTTCTCATTTGGAAAAGTTCTATTTTTGTCACTTACTCTCAATTGTTGTTCCATCCCCCCACCTTTCTCTCTCTCCCTCTTTGCTCTATGTTTCGACCCTCATCCATTTGAAAAGATCTATTTAGTTCCTATCTAGCTATCTTCCATTTTGCTGTACTTACTCTTTTAAAGTAATATGGTATCTCCATGCTGTTTTAATTTGCATTTTAATAGTAAATTTGTGGGCTCCATTTCTTTCATTTCTGTTCTTATCTTTATAACTTATTTCTAGTTACAAGCTCTGCATTTGTATGATTCTTGTTTTAGTAAAACTTGAGGTCTTTTGCTATTTCTTCATAGTGCGTCTTTTTATTCTTATACAAAACATCATGTGATATTTCAGTGTCTGATATGTTTCAGTTAACATTATGATCTTAAGTAACATCCACTCAGGAATGCTTCATGTTCATCTTTCTTTGTGGCAGTTCATTGTATATAAATACTCCATTTTCTTTACCCAGTTTTCTGTTGATGGCATATAGGAAATTTTCAAGATTTACATATTATAAATAATGCTTCTGTAAATATGGATAAACATAGGTATGCATACATTCCTGTAATATGATAACTTTCATCCATCCTAAGTAGAAGGAGAAAAACTGGGTCAAATTGAATTTTAGGTTTAGGCTTTGAGGAATCTCTATATTGATTTCCAGTGTGATTTTATTAATATAAACAGTGTAGCTCCATTATCCTCACATTCTCATGTGCATTAATTATTTGACTTTTGATGGTGCCAAGTCTTTCAGGAGTAAGTTGATACCTCAATTATGTTTAAATTTGCATTTCTCTAATGGGCAGCAATGCTAAATATTTTTGAGGTATCTTTTAGCCATTTGTACTTCTTCATCAGAGAAGCATCTGTTCATTCATTTTGCCTGTGACTTGCTTGGGTCTTTTATTGGGGGTGTAATTATTTGAGTTCTGTATATATTTTAGATGTTAGTCCTCTGTCTGAGCAATAGATGAAAATAATTTTTCTATTCTGTAGGTTGTCACATCACACTTTTTATAATTCTATTTTGCTGGAGATCCAAATTTGGTATGGTCCCATTTGTACATGCTTGGTATTATTTCTGGTGCCATTTGGGGTTCTGTTCAGAAAAGCCTTGTCTGTGTGTCTTCCAGAACTTTACCTGTTTTATCTTCCAGAACTTTAAGATCTTTTGTTTTAACATTTAAACTTTGGCTCATTTTTACTTTAATTTAGTACATCGGGATACATATGGGTTTAATGAGACGAAGTCATCTTCATGTGGATACCCAATTTTCCCAGCACCATTTATTAAAGAGGCTATGCTTCTTTCTGTGTATGTTTAGAGTCTCTTTGTAAAAGATCAAGCAGCTAAATTTGACTGAAATTTCTTTGCTTCCTATATTCTGTTTCACTGATCCAAATGTCTGTTTCTGTGTTATTACTGTGATATTTTACTTGTAGTTTTGTTATATAATTTCAGATCTAAGATTGTAATATCTCCCACTTTGCTTTTGTTACCTAAGACTACTCACACTATTCTGGGTCTTTTATGGTCCAAAAAGAGATTTAGGATTGTTTTCTCCAGATCTATGAGAAATGCTATAATTATTAAAATTAGAGTGGCAGTAAATATTAGTTTCCATGTACAGCCATTTTGATTACATTGATTCTGACTATGTAAGAACAGAGGATATCTTTCTATTTTATGATGTCTCCCTTGATTTCTTTTTTCAAAGTTATGTAATTTTTCTTTCAGTGGTTTTTCACATCCTTGGTTCAGTTAATTTCTAAATATCTTACTTTTCTTGATTCGATTATAAATAATATTACAATTTAATTCTCAATGAGTTCAATATTAGTGTATGGGACCAGTACCAATTTTTGTGTGTTCATGAAGTATTCTATTTCATTGCTGCATTTTTTTATTAGTTCTAGTTGGTTTTGGTGGAGTTATGAGGCCCTTCAAATATAGAATTATGTCATCTTCAAATGTTGATACTTTGATTTTTTCCATTCCTGTAAGTCTCCATGCTATTTATATTTCTTCTTTGATTGCTCTGGAAAATATATTGATGACTATGTTGAAAAGGAGTGGTGATAGTGGACATTTTTGATTTGTCTTTGATTTCAGAGGGTAAGCTTTAATTTTTTCCTAATTTAGTGCTATATGGAGAGTAGGCTGATCATAAATGACTTCTATCAGATGGAGATAAACTCATCCTACTTCTATTTTCTTAAGGGTGTTTTCATCATGAAAGGATGTCTCATTTTGTCAAAACATTTTTGTACATTTGTTTATATAATCATGTGATATTTACCTTTTCTTCTGATTTGATCTATTACATTTATACTTATGAATGTAATTGATCACATACATGTGAATATTAACCCATTTTTCATCCCTGGGATGAAATTTAATTCTTATGGTGTATGATCTTTTCAATATTTTGTTACATTCTGCTTGCCTATTTATGACATGCTTTGCACCTGTGCTCAACAGAGAAATTGGTAGATAGTTCTCAATGTTTAAATGGACCTTTGTCTGGATTGGTGATCAGGGTAATCTAATGACTTTGACGGTACTTCTTTCCTCCCAATTTCATGAAAGATTTTGAGGAGTATATGTGTTAGATCTTCCCTGAAGTTATTACAGAATTTGACAGGGAATCATTCAGGTCCAGGCTTTTTGTAGTTTATATCTTTTATATTACTGTTTCAATTTCATTTCCAGTTATTATGTTATTGAAGAAGTGTACATCATCTTCACTGAGTTTTGACAATTCACATATAACCAGGTTTACATTTTTTATGATTTTTTCAGTTTTATGTGTGTAGGTTTATAATATAGTTTTCAATACTCTTTTTGATTTTTGTGGTGCTCATTGTGATTTCAACTTTAAATTTCTTATTATGTGATTTGAGACTTTTCTTTTTCCATAAGATTGGCAAAGATTTCATCTATTTTGTTTATTCATTCAAAGAAACAGCTTTTTGTCCATTGATTTTTGTATTATTTCTTCTCTATTTCAATGATTTCTGTTCTGATCTTATAATTTCTTTCCTCATAAGATCTGGATTTGGACTGTTCTTGTTTGCTAAGATCTTAAGACACATCATAAGATTAAATATTTGGGCTACTAATTTTTTAAGATGTGGGCATTCATTCATACAAACTTCCCCATAAAATATTTTTCTTTGTGTTTTGATATGTTTTGTTATTTTGTGTTGGCATTATCATTTTTAGGAGATATCTTACTTTTCTATAATTTCTTCTGTGATGATTATTTGAGAGTGTATTGTTTAATTTCATACATATGAATAAATTATAGAGCTTCTTTTGTCATTGATTTGTGATAATGTGCTTGTTAAAATTTTGATTATTTTGAATTTACTTAAAAACACTATATTAGCTAGTATGAGATCTATTTTGGAGAAAGCTCCACATAGTGATAAATGGAATTTTTTTGTTGATCTTTTTTTTAGTTGATCTATTTTAGGTAGAGAGGATTGGAATTCCCCCATTATAGATTTATTGATGTCTATCTGATCTTTTGTATCCTTTAATCTTTTTATGAACATACCATCAGGATTATGCAGTATATAACTTAGTATTAATAATAAAAGAACTAAAAATTAGCAATAATATACATTTTAACTGAGCTAATATGAAGGATGTTTTGTTATCCTTCCTCTCCCAAGTGAATTACACATTGTTCTCACAGATAGTACCTGGACTTATTTAAAGGTATGACAATAAAGACACAGCAGTTGAAAAACAAAAGTTGTTTTACAGATATAAAGTCAAATGATCTTTTAAAAAATCTAAAATTAGTTGACAGGCTGTGTGTTTTACAACATTGATTTTAATTTATCTTTATTGTAGTCCCCAGCAGTAGTTTACTACTTATCATCTCTGTTTCCCTGAAGTGGAAACTCAAACTTACTATGGTATAATAATTTCTTGAAGTCAAACATGTGGGGTCAGGAAGGTAGCTTGGTATTCTAAGCCCCTACCTGGTAAGCACAAGGACGTGGGTTCGATCCCCATTACTGCAGGCAATATAAACCCCTGTTGCGTGCTGGCCACCAAAACAGAGTGTGGTGGCAAACCTGTAATCCCATCGCTGGGGAAACTGAGACAGGAAGATCTATGAGTCCGAGCTGCATAGAGAGACCCTTAGCAAATACATATAATAAATTAAAAATAGAAAGATTTGAAAAAAAAATCAAAGATCTGTTATGAAACAAAGCCAGAGTTGAAATTTAGTTCTATCCAATAATAGCCATTATACATGGTTGAAGATTGAGAGATAGTGAGAAAATGCGATTGGATAGATTTCAACAACGTTTCAAAGGCTTTAACTTATTTTCAGGACCGGCATTATAGCTCAATGGACTAAACACATATTTAAATAAGCGCAGGGGCCAGGGTTTGATCCCTCACACCACATGCCATGCCAGCCCCACTCACGGGTGCGCTGAGCCAGCGATGGAGTCTGGGTTTGGTGGCGCATGACTGTAATTCAAGCACTAGGGAAGCAGAAATCAGGAGGATCATTTTGAGTCCAAGCTGCATAGTAAGACCCTGCACAAAAAGCTCATATTTTCAGATATACATACTCCTAAACTTTTAAAACTTATTTGTTCAAAAGAGTAACACTCCTCTAGATGTTCTCATATACTTATGTGTATCTACTTATTATAAATTCGTACTTATTATAAGAATTTCTGAAGTACATGTTAATATCTAAACCCATTTTTCTGAATATCATCTAAAAAGACAATGGAATGATAAATTTTGCTCTTAATATTAAAACAATAATATGCATGTGATATGATAGGATACTTGCATTAAATGCTATGAAAATCATACTAAAAAGATGAAAAGTGTATTTTTTAAGAAGAAAGAGATATCAATAAGGGATATTTTAATGATTTAAAATGCAGTCACTTAGCTGCATATGAATGCAACTAACAGTCTACAAAAATGTAAATCATCAAGATTGGGACTGGTGGCATGCACCTGTAATCCCCATGCTTGGGAGGCTGAAAAAAGGAGAATCACTACAAGACCAATCTACATAGTGTGACCTTGTAGACCTTGTAGATCCTGTAGCAAATACATTAAAAAAAGTCTAAAGTATCAAAAACTTAAATACAAAATGATTCAGAACAGTATTGCAAGTACTGTTTGTTAATAATTTCATTAACAAGTAATGGAATGCAGCATATATCTCAAGTTGAAAATAACTGAAATAAATATCTATTTTGGTCACATATGGCTTCTGCTAGTTTTCCAAGTTTTGTTTAATTTACTCTTAAAATTGTTAATTCCACAATCAAATTTTACAAAATTGCAAAGTTGAAAGAAAATGTAGCGGTATTTGTTATATAAATCCAAAACATACAATTATGACTACGTAAAGTTCAATACTTTAAAAATTTGACCTGGTCAATATGTAAAGAGATGAATTATGCTAAGAACTAAAAATTGCATCAATCTTTAAGAGCAATAGTATCTTGGTTACTTTTCTATCATCGCTGAGACCAAATATCCAATACCCAAAGTTAAAGCGGAAATGTGTTTTAGCTCACAGTTTCTAGAGATTTCAATTCATAATTGGCTGTCTTCAAAGAATATGGGCAACAGTTCATGGCAGCAGAAGACAAAAAGAGCTACAAAAGAAAGTAAAACAACATACTTTTCTGTCTCTTATATTATATGCAGGCTACCTGCCCTTGCGCAGTGACAAGACTCACACATTTAATCCCAGAATTGGTCATGAATCAATCAGAAAATCTAGATTCAGCTGCCTCTGAAAACCCTGTCCCCTCAACTGCATAAGGCTTTGGGGAACATCTAGATACAAGCAATGACAACTGTGTTAGTTTGTAAATGAACAAAGAAGTTTAGTGTCAATATTTTCTGTGTATATCTAGGATACAAGAAATTGGTAAGGAAAAATGAATCTTGATAGGTAATTTTTTAAAATTATGTTTATATCAATATGAAAATTATATTATATTATATTCAACTAATATAATTAAATTATATTCATATATATGATTTTAATATATTCAAAATTAAATGATTTTTGCAGCTATATTTAAATAAGGAATTATTATACACCAATAAGATGGGCTAATTCCAAAATAATCTAAACAACTGTTATTGTGTCTTGATTTTAAAATCTGGATACTTATTCCCTAGGAGTGATACATCGTCTAGGTTGTGTGGCCCTGGATAAAAGACTGTACTTCCAATAAACTCATTTCCTCGTCTTTGAAGTAATTTATGGGATTTTTATTCTAATGTTTTTAATTTTGTTGACATTGGCTGAAACCAAGTTACTGCACATTGATGAGCAATCAGCAAAATAAAATTAGCTATATTTGGTATGAAAAATAGACAAATTAATTTTTGTTTTGGTGAAAATTGACTTTTTTTCTGAAAGTTAAAACTTGTAGAAATGATAAACTACAGATTGGAAGAAGAATCAAGGTGAAAGTATAGAGGAGATCACTAGCTATTTAATATGTAAATTCTTGAATCAGTAAGTTACTTCAAAACGCTTATGGATCATCTTAGAGAAATTCTGAATTTAAATTATGCTGTCAAAACCACTGAAATTCTTAGATGACAGCTCCTAGTAATAGTTGAAGACCTCAATCATATTGACACTGACAATGATTATAGTTAACAGTCTAATACCATGAGATTAAAAATGAACATCTTATCAGGAATAATTCCTTGTGTAAGAAATACATGGTTGAATGGACTTATGTCAGATAAAACGGGACTCAGTAGAATTTCATATGACATTTGTATTTCCTTATTCTATATTTTATATATGTTCTAATTTTACTAAGTGCTGACTACATCGTGAAAATCCTAAAGTAATGGTATCTTTGTTTTATTAATTTCAATTTTATTTTATTTTGAAGAGTTAAAACAAAAGCAAAAACAAATTGTAGAAACAAAGACAGAAGAGGGTAACATACAATAACACGTGTTGCAGATTTTCAAAACAAGAACAGCAAATTAACAATGATTGCTGTATTACCTATTTTATCAGCAAAACTATTGCACAGATTAAAAGATAAAGTTATGCAAGATTGAAGAAAAATGTGAACATTAGTACTTGCTTTCAATAAACATTAACTTTCTTGCCTTTTTTCAATTTTTAAAAATATCTATTTTAAACTGAGTATAACAACAATAGATAAGACATTAGAAATTGCTCACATTTGGAAGACCAAAATGACAGGTCTTCAAACATAGTTTTTGTATTACACATTGCTGTCCTCGATGTAGTTGCTTAGATTGTAGATAACATCATAAAGAGCTAGTCAAAGTGACAGTGCTACACATTAACTGCTATTTTTAAAAAAAACTGATAGAAATTAGTAAAATTATCTCAACCATCCTGTGTATATACTTGAATGATTTTTATCACTTCCTTTTTTCCTATCTTTTCTCCTTTCCATCATTTTCAGTTTTTAATCCTTGGGTTCAGTTTCTTTCAATTTAGCTATATTACTTCAGGTTTTATTTATTCTTTCAGGTTCTTACACTAGGGAGACAATATAATATTTACACATGTGTGTCTGATTTATTTCACTTATGCCTCTAGTTGCATCCACTTACCTAAAAAGGCCTGAAGTTTACTTTTTTCTAGCTGAGTAATACTCCAGTGTATAAAAATACACTTTTTCCATTCATTCCCCAGGTAATGTGTGTTTTGGTTGTTTCCAAGATTTAGCTATGACGAATTGTGCTGCTATAAATATGGGTGTATGTATATTACTGTGGGACGATGTTTTCAGTTGGTAAAGAAAAATGTGATCCAACCTTAAAAGCCACACCTAAAGCTTGAGCTGTTTGCCCATTTGAAAACAGAGTAAATCCAGAAAATAAGTAGGAAGTAAATTTATAAAATATCTACATAATGAGCTCATGTACTTGCAAATGAGACACACTAGCACTTTTTCTAATTTATAGCTTGGAAAGAATGTTTAATTTCTGTATTTTAAAGAAGAATAACTTTCAAATACAAGACTGGCCAAATAGCTCAGCAGAATAAAGTGCCTGCAAGCAAGTGCAGGGACTACTCGTTCGATCCTCAGGCCTGCCATGCCAGCTCCTCCCCCGGGGCGTGTTGAGATGGCAATTGAGACTGGGCATGGTAGCGTGCACCTGTAATCCCAGCACTTGTGAGGCTGTAAACAGGAGAATCACTACAAGTCCGATCTAGTAGTGAGACCCTAATACCCTGTAGACCCTTCCCTAAAATAAAAAAAAATCAAATACATAGTCATGTAAGCATGTAAGCTACAAGCTAGGAAATATATAAATCTAAAGTGTACAGTTTCCTTATACAATGCTATTTCTTATGCCTGCCTTAACAGAAATTAATAGACTCAAATGATTTGTAATACCATGATCGTACTGTCATAGATATTATATCATCTTTAAACTCATAAGGTCTCTATCTAAACTCCAATTCAATATTATTTTACTATATGAATAATTTTAAAATCTGGATATGTAATAATCATGACTTTATAAAAGTTATCTTGCTGAAGAAGAGAGTGTTTTAAAATCCTTATTTTAGTAGCTCCCTTAACATAGAGTTTGCCAGATACGTTTTAAACTCTTATTCTTGAGCAAAATAGGCTAGCTTTTATGAAAGTTTGGAATAGTTTGGCTAATAGTGAACATTCCATGTCACTGAAATAGTAACATATTAACTAACAGAAATCTGAAGTTTTTAATGAAATAACTGACACACAAATTTGGAAAATTTTATTATAACTATGAGAAAATTCTGGTGATATGAGAAGAAATTGGTTGGATTACCAGAATAAGCTACCTCTGAACATTGCAGAGATATTTCAATAGTGAATATAAAATGTTACTTCAGGGAGCACAGTTATTTAATCACTTGTAGTCATAGCTTTTAGGATAAATAAGCTTTGGTTATGTTTCTTAATACCATGTAGGTCATTTATCTGTTTTTTCAGATATTTTTATGTAAATACGATTTATTATACATAGTTGTAATAATTTAGATCTAAATATGTTTATAAAATGTTATCCAGAGTAAATATGCCAAATTATTTAATTGAAGAACTATGCATGACGGGTTGGGGAGATAGCTCAGTAGAATAAGCGCTTGCCTGGCTAGCACAAGGGCCTGAGTTCAATCCCCGGTTCTGCCAAAAAATAAAAAAAAAAAAAAACCCAGAACTATGCATGAACCTAAGAGCACTAATAAGTAGAAGAGATCTGGCAATGGAACACCCATCCCTGAAAAAACTAAATAAAAAACGGAGATATAAATGAAGGTCCATTTTGTAGTGAAAAATATATATCTGTATACACAAAATGGGATAGATATATTGCTACTTTCTCTTAGTTCAATGAGAAGAAAGATTTATACTAAAAGTTTTTAGACATATCATGTCTGCATCTTGTACTCTGAATAGCTACTATCTTTATTTTTATTTTTATTTTTTTTGTGAAGCCAGGGATTGAACTCAGGCCCTTGTGCTTCCCAGGCAAGTGCTATTCTAGTAAGCCATCTCCCCGGCCCTGAACAACTACTATTAAGATAATAATATGCAATGTATTAATTATTATAAATGTCCTACTAGCCTGTTTTGAAACTGTCTCATTGTTATTTCTTTTCTCAATAAAATTAATTTAAAAAGTGAAAAAAAAAGAAGAGATCCATCATGAACTTCCTAAGACTATCAGCAAATTCTCATAGGTTGAAAACAGAAGTACGGAAATAATTGACTACAGCTAGGTGTTTGCTTTATTTGAGCATGAACTAATCATTTGGCTACTTGTGTTTACCTGAGGCTCAGCTGAAATTTGGCAATTACTTAAAATAACCTCAATTGGTTTGGGTTTGCTTACACAGTGTAACAACTCAGATTTTGTTACACTGAAACACAAAATATGTGACAGCCTTGATCAAATTGCTTCTTGCTTATTTAACTTAAGATCAATCATTCACTGGGTTCTGAAGATGAAGTTTAAATATTCTTTTCGTACTTTACTTGTCGAAATTTGTAATGGAAAAGTCTCCTTAATTTTAATCAAGCCACCCACATTGCATGGCTATTGTGTTCTCTTGGAATTTTGTCATTACTTAACAACATGTGCCCAATTATATTGAATCACATACAACCTCCACTTTCATATTATAGAAGAAAAGACTCAAGAAATTCTACCATGTGGCACATTGAGACTTTGAAAATTAAATAAAAATGTGTAATTGTGGTGATTATATTTACTGTCTTCCCAATTAGAACCCACACTGAAATGAAAAACAGAAATATAACATATGAAGTGCTTCATGTGTTTGATTCACTTACAATCTGCAAGGATATTCTGTATCAGCACCATCCAGTACAAGAATTAATAATGATTTGTAACTAGATCAACTGATATATGACTAATCTAAATTGATATTTGGGGTAAATATAAAATACATATCAAAGTTTGATTACTTACTAAAAACAAAAGAATGTAAATTTTCTCCTTGAAATTTCATTTTTTGCCAATTAAATATTGAAGCACAATTAGTATTACAAAACAATGCACATAAATAATTAGCATATTTTGACAGTCAAATATCTGAAAGTTAAGTGGAAACTTCATCTCTTTGCAAGTTCTTTAATGTGCGATTATTCTTCCTGCCAATGATAACAACTGCCAAATTACTAATATTTGTGCAACATTTGTGTCCTTTTAACTTAAAAAGTTATATATATATATATAT
>NW_004524679.1:10295006-10309594 GCF_000260255.1 Octodon degus
TCCTTTCCCTCATTATTTACAAAAGCTTTGTTCCAATTTTTTCCTTCCATTCATTTTTCCCCTTCTTTCTGCTCTTTGTCTATCCTCCCTAGTTCCTTTTCCAAAGTAAGCATTTACTTCCTATATAATAATATCTAGTATATATACTGAGCCTTATTTACACTCCCATTTTGTCTCATGAGAAAAACAATGTGATATTTACATATGTGTATTCAATTTAATTCATGTGAGAGTATGGTTTAAAAGTGAATCTATTTAAGTAAAACCGTCTCAAGTGTGTCATTCTTTATGACTCAATAGAATACTATTTTACAAAAAAAGTTTTCTTTATATGTTCATCATTTGATGAACATTTGGGCTGATTCCAATATTAATCAGTTTCTATAGTGTAGTGATTATCACATTTGCCCCACACAATATTTACATATTACAAATTGTGCTACTATAAACATGAATCTGCATTTATCACTGTACTAAAATTCTTTTAATACTTGTGGAAAGATATCAAGAAGAATGCCTGAGCCAAATGGAAACTTATTCCAGGTTTTTGAAGAATTCACACACAGATTACCACAGTGGTTACAACAGTCCACATTTCCATCAAGAATGAGGCAGAGTTCTTTTCCCCATAGCCCATCTATCATTTGTTATTGGTTGATTTCTTGATATTTACCCTTATTTCTGGTCTGAAATGAAGTTTCAATTTTTTAAAATTTGCATCTCTCAAATGACTAGTGATTATGAATATTTTTCATATATTTATTTTCTATCTCTAAGTCTTCATTTGTGAAATCTGTATTCATTTCAGATGCCCATATTTGGATTGAGTCTTTACATATGGGGGAGTATCAATTTTTGAATTCTATACATATTCTAGTTGTTAGTACTTTGTAGCAAAACAGCTGATACTGTTAGTTATTCTGTCAGTTTTCTCTTCATTCTGTTGGTGATTCATCTTTTTGCTATGCAAAACCTTTAAAATAACATGAGATTCCAGTTGTTAATTCTTCATATTTCCTTTGGAATATGGGTTTGGTTCACAATATCTGCTAACATTCTTAAGGGATCTACCTAGCCTGTCTTCTAGAAAATTAGAAGTTAGTACATGGTGAGAGACAAATCTGATGTTAGTCTTCAGTATGAGCAAAGTCAAATTTTTCAGCACAATTTACTAAAGAAGCTGTCTTGGGCCTAGTGAGATGGCTCAGTGGTCTAAAGCACCTATTTGGAACAGGCTTGGCAAAGCACAGGACCGCGGTTCAATCCCCCAGCACTACATACCAGCCAGCCCCATCCCCTGGTGGACTGAGCTTCCCCCCCACATAAATAAAAGTTTAAAAGATAATAAAAAAGCTGTCTTTCTTCCAGTGAAAGTATTTGACCACTTTGTCAAAGATAATTTGGTGAGTGTGTTTCAATTGTTTTTACATATTCCAGTCTGTTTCATTGATTCTTATGTCTTTGCATTTATTTACAGGCACCATGCTGTTTGCACAAGTGGGTCTCATTCATTTCACTTAGGAGTATGGTCTCTAATTGCATCCATTGTCTATAAAACTTCAAATTTATCTTTTTATAGCTGAGTAACAATCCATTGTATAGAAATACCACATATTTTTTATTCATTCTGAGTTGATGTGTATTTGGGTACTTTCCAAGGTTTAGCTATTGCAACTTGCACTAATATAAACATAATTATGCATATATTGCTGTGGTATGATGTTTTCATGTCTTCTGGAAAATTACCCAGGAGGGGTTGAGTGGGTCCTCTCATACTAGTTTTTGAGGCATCTGAGTTTCTTGTTTGCATACAGAAATGCTACTAGTTTGAGTGTTAAATATGCAGACAGCTATGCTACTGAATTTGGTTCTTAAATCTGTAAGTATTTTGATGGAGATTTTAGGTTCTTTTCCATAGAGTATCATGCCATCTGAAAATAATGATAATTTTACTTCTTCATTTCCCATCTTTATTCCTTTCTTTTTTCCATTGCCTAGTTGCTCTGAATAACGTGTCCAGAATCATATTAAATAGACCCAGTGATTGCATACATCTTTGTCTTGTTCCTGTTTTTAGAGAGAACACTTTCAGATTTTCCCAATTTATTATAATGTTGGCTACTTCACTGTCATATGTATATTTATCAGACTGAAATTCAGACCATCTATTTCAGTTTTGTAGGTTTTTATCATGAATGGGTGTTGGAAACTGTCAAATCATTTTTCTGCATCTAAAGCATGACCATGTGATTTTTGTCCTTGACTCTGTTGAAATGGCATATTATATTTATTGAGTTGCAAATATTAAACCATCCCTGCAACCCTGAGATGAATCCTATTTGGTATATAATCTTGGTGATTGGCTGCATTCTGTTTGCCAAGATCATACTGAGGATTTTTACATCTATGTTCATTAGGGTAATTGGCCTGTAGTTCTCATTTTGTTTAGAATCTCCTATGGTTTTGGTATTCATGTAATATTTGCTTATATAATGTCTTAGTTACTTTTCTGATTGCTTAGACAAAATACCTAACACTCAAATTGAAAAGCAGTATTGTTTATGTAGCTTATAGTTTATAAAAGTTTCAGTCCATACTTAGCTGGCTCCAAGGTAGGTTGGCATAGCCAAGGGGCAACCATTTGTGGTGGTGAAAGCCTGCAAAAGCAACAAGAACAGGAGAGAGCAGAGCAAGTATCTTTCCTCCCTTATATTGTATACAGGCTATCCACCTGAGGTCAGGTCCTCTATACTGCAGGATGTAGAATTGCTAGATCACAATATTAACCTTCTAAACTTAAGTTGACACAATTACTCAACCATTACACTTTCCTTTCAATTTGATTAAAGAGTTTGTGGAATATTGAGATTTGGTCCCCTCTAAATTTCTTGTACAGTACAGCAATAAATATAACAGGTACTTGGCTTTACTTTATTGCAAATTTTAATTACCTCTTCAATTTCTTGGACTATCATTGTGTTATTAATAATTTTAATAACTTTATGATTCACATATATATATGTATATACATTACTCTGTTCATTTTTGTATGTTTTCCATCTTATTTAAATAAAGTTTCTCAAAGTTTCTGTTGATGATGTGAATTTGTGCAAATATGTAATAATTTCGCCATTTATATTCCTAATTGCATGAATTAGAATACTTCTTTCCTCTATTTCCTTTGATTGCATTTGATAAGAGTTTATCAGTTTTAGCTAATCTTTTAATGAACTGATAAACAAATTGTTCAATATTTTCTTTGTATTATTTTCTTAGTCTCAATTAACATTAATTTTTACTCTAATCTTTATAATATCCTCCCTTCTATTGAGTAACGGACATTACTCATTCTTTTATCTAGAAGTTTGAGGTTTGACATTAGGTTGTTTAAACTCATTCTATTCTCCTATTATGAGAATTCCTCACTATACACTTTCCCACTTAAGGCTGTTTTCATTGCATCCCATAAGTTCTAGGATATTTTATTGTATCAGCTTTTAACTGTAGATACTGTTTAACTTCTCAATTTCATCTGTGACCCACTGATTGTTTAGAAAAGTGTTATTTAATTTCATATGGTTGTCCATTTTTTGTGGTTTGTTTTGCAGTTGATTTCCAATTTCATTGCCCTGTGATCAGTTAATATGCATGGGATAATTTCAGTACCTTTGCATTTACTTAATCATGTTCAATGAGCTAATATGTGTTCTTTTTTTCCAGAGCATCCCATGTGCAGCTTTGAAGAATGTGTATGCTAATATTGGGTGGAACACTGTATAGACATCTACTAAGTCCATTTGCTCACAAATTTTATTTATTTCTGTTATTTCTTTGATATTTTTCATTGATATGTTTGGGCTAGTGAGGTATAAAGGTCTCAAATTATAATTAACTTCATGTTTATTTGATTTTTCATTTACATTAGAATGTTTCTTGTAGTAATGTGCACCAATATTTTGTTCATATATATTTATGATTTTTTGGGCAGAACTGGGGATTGAATTCAGACCCTTGCACTTGCCCAGGAAGCGCTTATTCCACTGAGCCATCTCCCAAGCCCCAATATTTATGATTGTTATCTCATTTTCAAGATTTTCCTTAATAAGTGTTCAATGACCTTTGGTCTCTTTTCTTCAATCTTGGGTTCAGATTTATTCTGTTTACAAATAGAGTGTGTTCTTGTCACAGGCAATGTTGTTTTCCTTCTTTGACTTTTTGCTTGTGCATTACTCTTAGTGTTCAATGTATTTGTTGTGCAGCATATTGTTGGAATTTAAAGAATTCTACTTGTTACTTGATCCATCTTCCATTGTGTTTCTTTTGATTGGTGAATTGAGACCTGTTAAAGTGATAGTTATAACTGATATGTATTGATTTATCTTTGTCATACTATTCTTCTGTTGTTGATTCCCTGCTTTTACCCTCTGTTTAATTGCATGCCTTGACTATGGCTTCTTTCTACTGGTGTTTTTGTAACTGTGATCTTTGTCATCTCCCTCTGATAAATCAGTATTTCGTGATCAAGAATTTCTCAGTTTTTCTTTTTCATGAAATATTCTATTTCTCCAATGACTTTGTAAGAGTTTTGTTCTGTACATTAGTCTGGGTTAGAGGTTGTTTTCTTTTAGGACTTGAAAAATTGCACTATAATCTTTCACTTGCAGGTTTGGGCTGAAAATTCTGCTGTGGACATTCCTTTCTCTGTGATTTTTTTTCTCATAGCTTTTAATATTCTATTCTGATGAATTTCTGGTGTGTTGATTACTACGTGGTTTGACATAGATTTATTGCGCACATGGCTAATTTGAGTTTCATATGTCTCACTTACTTGTATTTCAAATTATTTTCCAATGTTTCAGAAATTTTATGCCATTGCTTTCATAAAAACATTTTTTATGACATTTGTGTTATCTTGTGATTTCTCAATGACAATGGTCAAGTTTATGTTCTTCTTTGCCATATCTTACAGCCATTATTCTGATTTTTCAATGGTCTCTTGCTGTTTTTAAGAAATTTTTATTTTAATGATCCTGAATGCTGTATTCCAATTCTGATGTTCTGTCCACACCTTGAACTTATCTGTTGTATACAGCTTAATGGAATTTTTAATCTCATTGGTATCTGTTTGGATCTGTATCATGGATTTAATCTCTTTCCTATATTTGACAATCAAGATTTCCATTATTCTCCTAAGCACCTCTATTTTATAATCTATGTCCAATTCAAATTCACTGAGTAGATTCTTCATTTAGAACCTCATTTATTTTTTAGCAAGCAGTATTTTTTCCTTTCAGATTTAGTCTCTGAGGTAATTCATCTCTTTGTTCTTTCTTTTTACACCTGCTTCTGTCATTTCACAAAATTTGAATAAGTGGCTTCTGATTCGTTCCTTCTTCTTTCCCCCTGTACTTGTCTTAGGTGGACTGATGGTCTGAGATTGCATGTCACTTTTTCATCTAGCCAATTTCCTTTTGATTTTTAATCTGCTTTCTGTGTTGATGCTTATAAATTGCTTAGGGTAGATATAGCCTTATCAGTAGTAAACAAGTTTCTCCAGGGAATCTCAATTACTCGGAGATATTTTCTAGGTGGAGCTTTTTCTTTATCTTTGATGCTATAGTAGGATCCTAGCTTCCCAGTTTACTAGGGATGTAAACTTGATATCCATTTGTCTCAACATCCAGTTCTTTTGTCTTGCACTACGATATTGGTTATAATCCCAGACAATTAAAATGTCCAAGGGAGACATCTGATTACAACGCATATGATTTTCTGGCTGAGTAGTAAAATTAGCAATAACAATAGTATCAAGGAGAGCCAAGAAAATGAAAAAACGTGGTAATGAATATTTATTACTCTTAAACATGGAGTAAGGGGCCTGGAATATAGCTCAGTAGAATAAGTGCTTGCCTGGCAAGCAAAAGGGCCTGAGTTCAATCCCCACTTCTGCTAAAAAAAAATGCAGCAAAATCTACAGTTATGTTCAAATCAAACATAAACTAGTAACATATGCAATGTTTTTCTGCTTAGTGGAGTGATTTTAGCTGTGTGGGGGAATTTAAAAGGGACAAAGCAGGAGATAAACGAAGAAAAATATAGCTGAAGAAAAGCTTAAGGCAAATTATGTTCACTGAAGCCTGGAAAACTGGACAAGATGATAAGAAAAAAAGAATAAAGAATAAAACCAAATAATATCAATGTGAACTAGAAAGACTATGTTCAATATGCACTCACTTAAAAACATAAAAAATGAAGAAAGACAATTTGGGGAAGAGAGAACAAAGATAAACAGAACAAAACAAATAATAAAAGTAAAAATATAAGTGAATAAAATGAAAAATTCAGACAGAAAAGAATAAACTAAAGAAATAATCTCCCAATGTCCATAATTCTGTGGCAGTATGTAAGTCAGAACCCAAATATACACTAGGTATCCCTCCAAGACTGCGGTAAAATTAGCACTGGTTGGCAAACTGATCTTGTCCTCCAGATTTGTGGCTTGGGACCATTTTTAAGAGAGCAACTTTCTGTACATCTTTTGATGGTCTATTGTCTTAGTTATATTTCTCTCAATGCTAAGACAAATTACCTGATGCCCAGAATTAAAGAAGGAAAGGTTTATTTTGCTCACAGTTTGTAGAGGATTCAGTCCATACTCAACTATCTCCAAGGCAGAGTGGCACATAGAAGGAGGCAACATCTTATGGCTTCAGAAAACAACTGAAAAGCAAAAACAAAAATGTAGGAGCAATGCAGAATGAGCCTCTTTCCCTGCCTTATATAGTATGCAGGCTATCTAACCCAAAGTGGGTATAGAACTCGCATCCATAATCCCAGCATTGGACCATAAATCAACCAAAAACTCTTGAAGTCTAACCCATGACTGCATGAGCCCTTGGAAGCACATCTAGACACAAACCATAACAGTGACCCCTGCCCCCCCTCCAAGATGTATTAACAATTATTTATGTAAAAGACATTTTGGTCCTTTTCTAAGAATTGCCAAAGTCCTAGCAGTTTGAAATATCTGAAAACCCCATGTCCAAAATCTCATCCAATATGGAATTCTAACTTTTATCCATATCCTTGGAAAAATGAAAAATCAAAGACTTCCAACATTCAGTGGTACAAGATAAGAATTACCATTCCAAAAGATACAAATATGGGATGTAAATCATTGAGACCAAATCAAGTCTAAAATCCAGCAGGGAAAATATTAAGTCCTGTAGCTCCTTGTTTAACATCCAAGCCAATTTGTTGCAAATCGTGAGCTCCGTGATACTCCATCTCTATGGTACTTCTGTGATTTTAACTCTCAAGGCATCTCTCTTAAGCTTCTTAGGCCTCCTTTGCTCCCTGCTTGAAGCTTTCCTTGGACAAGCCACATTCCTGGTATTTACAAATATTCTCCTAAGGCTTCATGGACTGGGCTTCTAGAGTTGTTTATTTATTCATACTCTACCTCTGGGATGAAGGGTGTGAGTGCTATACACACCCTGGGGCAGAAAGCCTGCAAACAATACATGGGAGGGAAAGGGGCTTGCTCTTGCTTCTCCTTTTTTGCTCATTTTGCTTTTGCTGTCTTCCACCTCCATGAATTGAAACCTCCACGAAGTGAGTGATAAATAAAATTTTCTTTTATTACCCATTTAAAAACATCTACTTCTGAGACAATGTGTCAACAATTGGTATGTCATGACAAGAAATATGTATTTAGAAGACCAGAATGACCGGCATTCCAAGTGTGAACTTTCTGCTATACATTGCTATCCTCAGTGCAGTTGCCTGGTTCACAGGTATCAACATATATAGTTAGTCAGGATGAGAATCCCACAAACCAACTGCTAGTTTCAAAAACCTGCTGATATTTCTCAGGATCATTACCTTGCCCATCTTGTGCATATAAATATATGGCTTTGTCCCTGTCTTGTTTCCCAGCTTCTCTCCTTACCCTCTCCTTGTTGTCCAATCATCAAGTTCTCGCTTTCCTTTCAGTTGTGTTAAATGATGCAATTATTATTGTCATTGCTGAAAATATTAAAATGAATAGTTTTGAAGTACCTCATAGTATTTTCCATATTCTGTACTTTTATTACTTTTGACGTTTAATTTTAATTCATATGTAGGTTTAACTCAAACACATAAACAAATCTTAAATTGAAGAAAGGTGTTAATGATGACATAAAATGCCAAGTATAAACTATTTTGTCCATATTGTGATTTTTATCTCTTCTTTTAGGAAAGAATAAAACATTCTAACAAATCTATATTTATTTACCCAGGAAAATATTTTTGCATATAGTGGAAATATATCATTCAGCCATTCTGTATTCAATTTCTGATTTTAATGGTTCCAGATTCCCTGATTTTAGGTCCACAAAAATGTTAAAATAACTACAGCTTCATTAGCCATATGTAGTGCACCATAGGTATTACATATCATTCTTTATAAATTTTATATTGAACAAGATCTCATTTTCAAAATGTAAAAATTGAGGCTCAGATTACACCACTTATGCCAGCTAAATCAGAAATTAAATGCAGATAATGTGCCTTCTTAAAAATAAATAAATAAATAAATATTTTTCCAGGATTTAGGGGACATCCAGAAACAAATCATAACACCTATCCACACCTGCTTAACCTCTTGTCTCTGTATCATTTCCAGTTGATATGAAACTCTCAAACAGAGACAGCTTCAATTGAAGTTGACTCCTACCCATCTTTGCACAACTTCCTCAGTTCAACTTCAATTTGTGTGTCTTTATTCTCTCACACTGTTTTTTAGGGGGATCAGGGGCAAGTGATGTTAGCTGATTCTCTGCTTCTGCTGCTGCAGCAGAGATAGCACAGAGCTAATGAGGTCTATTTAAATCTTCTTTCATTTGGGGAAGTGATGAACACTCTCACAGTGCTCCACTGTGGTCCAATACTGCTAAGGTCTCATATGTCCATGTCCACCTCTAAAGCCCATAGTCATGGGGCAGTTGGGCTCATCCTCTTCCACTCCCTACTTTCACAGCTACCTGTGCAGTCCCTGTACTTATTTTTATAGAGTTTCCAGTTAACTGTTACTGTATATGACAAAAAAGAATAGTTCTGGCATCCTGCCAAAGAGAGAGTAGTTTCCTAGTCACTCAGTCCTTTGTGCCAGTTTTTGCTGCCAATCTGTACCACAAGCCTTCCTCCACAGGGCCTTCAATATCAAATCTATGTTGTGTGGCTTGAGATAGCCTCACAATTGCAATAGAACATTTTTGTTTCATTTTGGGTTTTTTGTTTCTTTGTTTTCTTTTCAAAACTGCTCAGAATGTTGGTTCCTGCTCCACCAACAGGTGTCAGTCCCACCAGCAGCCCTGTGGGAGGGTTCATCATTTTATAAAGTTCTATGTCTTTGTTTTGGTTGATTTTCAAGTGTCTTATTTCGGATTAATTTTGAC
Source organism: Octodon degus (assembly GCF_000260255.1). Lineage (NCBI taxonomy): Eukaryota > Metazoa > Chordata > Mammalia > Rodentia > Octodontidae > Octodon > Octodon degus. Next base: position 10,304,447 of record NW_004524679.1, read on the forward strand.
ACCTAGATGTATGTCCCTCCCTTTCTTTGAAATACTTGTCTTAGTTGCTTTTTTCTGAGTAGCTCCAATGTGCCTCCTCCTCTATTTAGCCATGTAGGATCGCTCAAAAAATACTTATACATAATTCTGTATTATAAAAAAGGCAACCACACAAACTTATCTCTTATACTATATTAAGAATATTATTGGAGGGCCAGTGACATATCTCAGCAGACTAAGTGCTTACTTTGGCAAGCGCAGGGACAAGGGTTCAATCCCTGGTCCCACATACTGTTCTGGCCTTGCCCTTGGGGCATGCTGAGCCAGTGACCCACTCCCCTGCAATTCCAGTGCTGGGAAGGCTGAAAACAGGAAGATCACTATGAGTCCAAGCTAAGTAGTAAGATCCTGCACCAAATAATATTTTTTAAAAAGGGAAAAAAAGAATATTTTGGGGAAGATGTAATTGCATATGATTTCTCTCTATGACAGCATGATAATCATCTTTAAATATTTGAAGAACTTCTTCATTATTTAACAATGGAAGCATGACCAAATCAGTTAATAAAGGGTTCATCGTGCACCATGTCTAGTATCCTTTTGCTCTATAAGAATGTACTTGCAAAGGAAAATAATGATTTATGTTGAATTATTAATGAAAGAGTTATAAAAAACCAATTTTGACTAGTTTGAGAATCTCTTAGTTGTATAACAAGTCAATTATATAATAATTTGAAAACTTTCATTATTGTAAAACGCTATTTTCAGTGTCATCTTCAAATTTGATTGCATTCTAGGAAGCTTGAAATTGTCACAACTACATTCTGTACAATGAAATATTATATTATAAACTACTTGAAATAAAGATATTAATAGATTTCATAAACTGACAATGATATTATCTTAGGGATACATAAGTTTTAGTGATATATACTTTCTTGAATATTTTTCTCAATTTTCTTGTAGTTGTAATATTTTATTATGACTTTTGTTAACAAGTTTAATTAGCTATAGGAACAATCACCATTTTAAGATGAATATTACATATCCTTTCATTAAGGATTTTTTTATTTCAATGTTATTTAAGCACTGCGAGATAATTAAACTGAACTCAAACATGGGAAAAACAGTTCATTCCAATAGGCTAGCAACCAAGAGCACTTCCAGTTAGCAACCCTCTTTTGTTCTCCTTTTAAGGGGATTTAAGTACCTTTTCAGTCTCCAGGGCAAACACAATGGAATGTTACAGTTGTTGAGTCAGGGGGTTGCAATTCTAATGTGACCAGGTCCAGCATGGATCAACACATAACCACAGGGACTTAGTGATTTAACATAGATCCCTCACTTTACTCTGCTTAACCCTTTATAGACTTTCATGGTTATAGTGTTCTAACCAGGAGGTAAGGGGTGACAGAAACCAGACAGGGTCACAAAAAGTTGACTGTGCCTAAGTGTCTCATATTTCTATGATAAGTTAAAGGCTAACGTGGAGTTATATCAGTATAAAAATTAATACATTGAAGGCCGCCATCCCCCAACATTATGATCTAAGTCTCAGAAAATCATTAAGAACTTGTCAGCATGTGTATCCTTTGATCTGTATTAGAATCATCTGATGATTTCCATAGTAATGTGAGTGCAATGGGTTACATAAGAGATAATATTTTTGTTTAATAGGGTTCACAAAAATTATCCTAGAAATATTAAGAACACATTTAATTTATTATTTGATTTATTATTTGTAGAAACAACATACTTCTGAGAAATACAGATTTAGATGAAAAGGTCAATGTAGATAGAGAAAATTGTTTGTTTTTCTCTGGTGCAAAGTATTTTATGGGATTAGTAGAAAATTCCCCTACAAATTAATTACTATTTTATTTCAAAATTTTTATCGGAATTGAACTTATGATCCCATTATTCCCTCAGGAAAATTTTGTTTTTAGTGTATCCACAAGCTTTGAGATTTTTGTGACATCTCACAAAACAGTATTATTGGGGCTGGAGAGATGGCTCAGTAGAATAAGTGCTTCCCTGGCAAGCTCAAGGGCCTGAGTTCAATCCCCGGTTCTGCTTTAAAAGAAAGTATTATTTTAAAGTAACAATATATTCATGTATTACTATTGTATGTTTATATAATCTTAAATTCAGGCTTGCTCTTTGGTCTGGGCTGGAGAAGGTGCAGGGCCTCTATTTACTGCACCCAGGGGCACTGTGGGAACCATGTGGTTACCATGTGAGCCAGGGAGGCAGGCAGGTGCCCGTGCCATAGTACTCACCATCTGTGACAGCATCAACCTTTCCAGACTGATTGCCCCATGCTCAGATGAGTCTGCCTGATCACTTACAATTCTAAGTTGTTAAAATGCCAAGGTTGGGCTTGAACTTGTGATCCTCCTGCTTCAGCCTCCAGAGTTAGAAGACTTGGCTCCTAGAGGAATCTGAAGGAGCTTGTGCTCCTCCATAAAGCCACAGAAGTTGTGCATCTCCATGAAGACTTCAAGGAAACTGTGCAGGTTCTTGGAGGTCACAGCCTTGTGGAAGGCCCCAGTCTTCAGGGTATGCCCCTGATGCTCAGCTTTGCCCAGAATGAGGAACAGGGAGTAGTGGCCCATGATCTCCACAGAGAAGCACACAAGGGCGTCAGACACCAACTCACTCAGGAAGCTGCACTTGGGCTTTGGAGGTGAGGAAAACCAAAACCAAAAGGGTGAGGGTCTGTGATAGTCAGACAGAGGTCACAGTCACCCACCCACCCCTGCATGCACTACCATGGAGGAGAAAATTCACCTTAGGTCATTAAGCCACTTCTTCTCTGTTTCCCTTTTGTTTTTGTTTTCTGAGACAAGGTCTCATTATGTAGCCCATGCTGTCCTTGATCTCACCATGTAATCCCAGGCTGGCCTTAAACTTGTGGGGATCCTCCTGCCTCAGCATGTGAGTGCTAGGACTACAGGTGTGCAGCACCATCCCCAGCCTTGGACATTTCTCTGCCTCCTTTACAGCCACCGTAAGGCCACCTTTGGGTGATTGGGAGTTTGACCTACATTTTAAGTTTTGCATGAATGAAATCAGATGTGAGCAGAGTACCTACCTTCCCTCCTATGTCTCTCACCCTCCCTCCCAAGGTTCTAAGGCACAGTAGGAGAGGGCTTACTATGCTCACAGTCTGAGGGCACTCAGTCCTGGCCATAGGTCAGTTCATTCCTATGTTCCAGATTGTGCTCCAGGGCCACATGCAGCTTCCAGGGCAGAATGGAGTCCTTATTCTCCCTCTGTGCAGTGAGACACAGGACAGGCAGCTCAGTGCCTAGTTTGCTGTTAGTAATACTTATAAAGTGTCTCAATATGTAGCCCAGGCTGCACTTGACCTCACAAAGTAGTCCAGGCTGTCCTCAAACCCATGAGTATCCTCGTGCCTCAGGCTCTCCAGTATTGGGATGACAGCCATGAACCACCATGTCTGTGTGTGGACATGATATTACCTGTAAACATCCCTCTTATTGTGGAGCAGTAATGTCTTGTGGACCCAGAGCAAGCCACTTGACCTCTGCATGGGAGAGGAGGAACTGATGAATAAAATGGCATCTGATATTCTCAGCTCTTAGCCTGTACCAACCACAGTTGCACTGCTGTCAGATTCAAAAAAGTGTCTCTGGGATTAATCCCCTTTCCCTTTTTTCCTGTGGCACTAGGGATTGAACCTTTGTATTGCACTGTCTGCATATCCAGCCCATCTTTTCAATTAAGTGACAGGGTCTTGCTAAATCAATAAGCTTCCCAGGCTGGTCTTGAATGCTCAGATCCTCCTATTCAGCCTCCAGTGTAGTTTATTCTATGAAAGATCTGAGAGCAACCAGAGCATTCAAATGATTTTAAAAACTGCACTTCCTCTTTTTGTTGAGGGCATGATTAACCAACAATAGAAAATCTTGCAAAGAGTTCTGAAGAATTGCAAGACTTCTAATAGCAAGAGTGGTATAAAGGAATGTATTTCAAAACTGAATTGCAAATAGTATTGAAGCTAGTTAAGTATCTAAGGTCATTTTGTGTTTCATACAGCTTTCTGTCTTTTATAAATACCTAGATAAATGTAAGTTTTGTTTTGTCAATATTCTGATTTTAGCTTCAAATGTAAATAATTTTCTTTGATTTTCAAATATTTAACTTATACTGATATGGATTTTATTAAAAGTGAAAACTGGAGATACAGTTACATAAATGAGTCAGACAATGGAAAATGGAGAATGGCACTTCAAGTTTTACAAAACTAAGCATTCCTGAAAATCAGAGACAGATCTGAGACATACTTGCAATATCACAAGTACGAAATACCTAACAAGTTGTTTAAAGGGCTAACACATTTTATTTTTTGGCAGAACCGGAGATTGAACTCAGATCCTTGCACTTGCCAGGGAAGCTCTTATTCTACTGAGCCATCTCCCTCATCCCTCATACATTTGTATTAAAACAGCAACCTATGACAATTGTTCTATCAATAATTCCTGAGATATGTTTAAGGAATGGAGACAGTAAGAACAGTTGATATTGTAAGACAAAGGGAGACCCACTGTGTAATACACCAAACTCTCATTTAAAATGACATTTGAAGTTTGAAGTTTATGAGAGCAGCTCATTAAGTATTCCAAGCAAAGCTATTGTGCTTACATTAACTAGAGTAGTAAGTGAGGCAGTTGAAATTGTGACCAAGGAAATCCATGAGAACCAGTTGGTTAACCTTATAATATCCCACTAAAAATCACTACATTCTCTTGAAATACATCACATATGAACAATTTTGTCTGTTTATGATTGATCAGCACTTAAATAAATATACTTGCTATGATAGTAATATGAATAGTATGCTTTAGCGAGAGTTGTTTTTATCCTTTATGGCTGTTGATTAAACTGTTCAGGGATTTCTACTTCTTAAAAGAGGAAGTCATTTTAAAAGAGTTCAGAGTTATAAATTCAACTACAGTGGTAGCAGAATATTTTGGACTTCTTTTCACTTTATTGGTAATTTCTTTTGATGTGCAAAAACTTCTCAATAAGATGAGGTCCGAGTTATTAATTCTTTCAAGTATTTCCCGTGCAGTTTGATTTTTATTCATGAATTGTTTGCCTACCCCTATGTCTTCAAAATTTACAAATAATTAAATATATATT
>NW_004524679.1:10309721-10310778 GCF_000260255.1 Octodon degus
ATTTTAAAATAAAATAAACAAACAGAGATCAATCATTATTATAAACTCTTTAGTAGATATTTACAAATTCATAATTTTGAAAGGTTCCTGTTAAAAGTTTATTTTATGTTCTATGGTGCACAAATTTTATTTAAGTTTAATTGCTTTATTCTTCTTTGAGTATGTACATTCATAGTTTTCTATAACCCACCTCCCTGTTTGTCTTTTCCTAAAGGAATATATTACAGAGAAGGGTATAAAAATGTCTTATTTATGTCTTATAACACAGAAAATTTTGAGATTCCTAATTTCTAACTACTTTAGCGTATCAATTACTAGGCTGTATGTCAAATGGATGATCAGATTCCAATCCTCCCAGTTCCTAGTAATTTAGTTTTTAGAACAGTTTAATTTTGGAAACAGAGTTCTTCACAGCAATATACTATGTCATTATCACTACCTTCTGGCTCTTTATTTACTTGGAGAATGTTTTGGAGTATGTAATCATAGTTTCTGTAATCTAGATATGGAAAACAAAATATTCCTTTGGTTTATCTTGCACATTTTTAATGTTCACTTTTCACATTATATAAATACTTAAATCATAGTAAAGATAATCTACCCAAAAGTGAAGGCTTTCCATTACAGTATATATGACAATATATTTTGTATTACTTAATGGATGTAAAGGAACAAAATATAGAGCAAAATATTAAATCTATGTTCTTTGTTCCTCACCCTCCAATTTCTTGCTACAATGATATTTTAACCACAGAAATATCTATGATGCCATGAATTGTTTAATAAAAGCCACTATAATTCATTTGTATCTGGATGCTAATAATTTTCAGGCTTTTTTGTATTTTGTTTTGTTATTATTTTGCAGAACCGGGGATTGAACTCAGGCCCTTGCAATTGCCAGAGAAGCGCTTATTCCACTGAGCCATCTCCCTGGGCCCCAAAACAACTTTTGTTTTTTGGGTGGAACCAGGGATTGAACTCAGACCCTTATGCTTGACAGGGAAGCACTTATTCCACCGAGCCATCTCCCTGGCCCCTGCTTTTTTGTATTTTATAT
>NW_004524679.1:10311063-10316090 GCF_000260255.1 Octodon degus
TCTTCTCTAACATTGTAATTTTTATTGAGTTTCACAATCAGATCTAAGCTCATTTCATGTTATTGCTGCTCCTAATCATTTCCAAAATTAAAATAATGAATAAATGTCTTTATAAAGTGATTAGTAGGCAATGTCTGATTCTGAGTTGAAACTAAATGACAAAATTTAAAAATCTGTCCTACTTAAATCTTAATTTTTTCAATAAAAATCATGTTTCGAAATCAAGAATTTTACTGTTCATTAATGGTAAAGTATTTGTGATTTGTAATAATTTAAATATTACACATTGTGAGGCTTTGCATGGATACTGAAAACCAGAAATCTTCACATTAATAAATATTTAATTATATTGGGAAAAATCTTGTAAAATATTCTAAAAGCAACAACAATGTTCACATAAAATTATCATTTTCTATTCAGTTTGCTAGACCAGAAGAATCATTGAATGGTTTGAGGAAAACCATCAGGGGAAATATTAATGTTTCATATCTGTTGGCAAGATCTTGAAAGTAATGTTATTATGAATTTTAAAAATTATGAAACTGCATGTAGCAAAACTAGTGAACTAGTTAATTTTTTACAGAAGTCACTGATCAAATATATTTCCTTTATGTAGGTTTTAAATGAGAAAAAAGTTATAACTGAATATTTAATACTTTTTATGGTGCAAATTTTTTTTGAGGAGTCTGGGATTGAACTCATGCCCTTGAGCTTGCCAGGCAAGTGCTTATTCTACTGAGCTACCTCCCTGGCCCAAAGCCATCTCCCTGGCCCCAAATAATTTGATAGATTAATCTTCATTGAAATTTAAGGAAATTGATTATTTAACCACCTTACAGACTGAAGACATGGAGATCCATTCTGAAAGATGTGTGAATGTTTCTTTCAACTTAATGAGAAACTGAGAACACATGGACAACTCCAGCCACTTGCTCTAATCCATGTGTTGGTGTGTGTATGTGCGCGTTTGAATGTGTGTGTCTACAAATACATATGCATAAGGACATGATCAGAAGATGTGGTGAATATATGTTTTAAAAATTATAGGGGCCGGGGAGATGGCTCAGTGGAATAAGCGCTTCCCTGGCAAGCTCAAGGGCCTGAGTTCAATGCCCGGTTCTGCAAAACAACAACAAAACAAAAACAAAAACAAAAAAAATTACAGTAAAGATATCTTCCATTAGTCAAAATAGTCTCCTTCATTTTGCGTAAATTTATCCTGTCATCTCACCATTTTCTTTTTTTGTGTTTTTTTAACCATTAAATAATATTTTCAAGTTTTTGTATAGGGTTCACGATTTCCTGAAGGAGTTCTGAAGCTTCCTTCTTTAGTGTCTTTAGGTTCACTGCCATGGCTACCTCAATGTGTTTAATTGATTCAAAAATTTATCTTTCTTGGTTGTGCTGACTTTACAGAAGAGCTGAAAATTACACACTACTAGGTCATGTAAATAAAGATGAAGACACATTAAAATGTTTTACTTGACAGAAATTGCCATAGAATATTTGACCTATGAGATTTAATCATGATACAGGATGAATGTTTATGTAAAAGATGAATTACCCAAAATCTCACATTTTCATTAATCCTCAAATTAGAATACTCCCTCTTCCCTTGAACACATTTATCCTATTGTTCTTGACAAAGTGTCTATTCCTGTAATAACTTATTTTAAATCATTTATAACACTTTCTCCTCCAAATTATGTGTACACTATGTATGTATGCGTGCAAATACACATCACAATATATAATATGCATATTAATTAATTAATTAATTTCATACAAGGTCTCACTACACAGTTCAAACGCACAGCCAACATGGCACACAGGGTACCAGGGATTGAACTCAGGTCCTTATGATGGTAAAGCAGATGCTTAGACTGCTGAGATATCTCCTCAGTCCCTCATATGTACATTATAAAAATTGGGAGTATGCCCTTTAACAGAATATATGAGAAAACTGGAATTAAAATAGAAATGAACCTAATTGATCTGAAATAAATATATCAATCTGTATTAAATAAAGATGTATTCTTTTTAACTAATCAGAAAGTGTAAAATATTAATACTTTTAAAAAAATTGATTTTGGTTCTTTGTTCAATCACAATAGGAAGCAAAGTTTAGTATTCTTCAGTGAATTAGGAAGAAAATTAAATTCTTTCATTACACCACTCCCTAATCGCAACACATTGTTTCTTTTCATTTCTTTTCAAGAATCTTCACCTCTGATAATAGTTTATATTTAAGCAAAATTTTCCTTCTTAGAAAAACTAATATGCAGAATGAGATTGTGATTTCATAGTTAAAATGAAATATGTAGAACTCCATAGAATTCAAGACACGAAACTCAAATTATTTGTTTATAAGTTGTAAATCTAACATTCAATCAAGTCAATCAAAAGTCATAAATGTTTAAGCAAATAATGAAACAGATGGTGTTTTATCAATTGTTAGTATTTACCATTTTATCCTTCCTGTGCCACTATTGCCTGGCTATAGTGATCAAAGTTTCCTAAGTACATTTACATTGTGAGGTTACATGCTTAGGAAAAAATTAATGTGGATTCAATTCCAATGATAAGTAAACAATAAATGTGTTTCTCCAGTAAGGAACATAAAACTGATAAGGAGAACAAGTGACATATGATACAGATTCACTTTTTTCATTAAATATAAACTATTTAAATTAACATGAAGTTGGTACTTTAAAGGAAAAAGCTACACTGAAACATCATGTTTGTTGTCCATAATCCAAGGAGTTGGCTGTCCTTGTCCAGTGGAGATTCAAATACCCACTTTTAACTATTTCAGAAACATATAGATCTTTTGCTTTTAATAGCATGTTGTCATGAAATTTTGGTCATAGTAATCCTTTTTCAATGTACAGATTATTAGTTCACATCTATTTTCAAAAAATACCTCTAAAAGCTACTCTCCACAGTTAATCATTTGTTATTACATTCTGGTGTTCTATGGCATCACTCTAAGAATTATTCTTTCAAAAATTGGCTCAGTGAATGCTTTCTATTGTTGTAATTCTATGTGTACACCTAACTAAGCTTTATACATGGCATTTGTTTACAGTTTGATAGAAATTTTTAGAAATACATTTCTACCAAGTATTTTGTTATTTATGCATTTTTTCAGTGTTCTTTTTACAAACTTTGTGGCAGTGAATGTTGAATTCCCTCCCATATGAAACTTAAGGCAGTCTGTGAACCAGGTAGTTTTGATTAATGCAGGTCATGTGCTTAGATGTATTAAAATTATAATCCTTTTAATAAAATTTTGCCAAATTGAGTAACATTTACCTTGGTGAAATACTGTAGATACTTGAAGATTTTCATTGTGCAACTTCTTTACTGTGTCTGAAGTGAAAACGAGAATAGAATGTAACACAGTTTATATCTCATTGAATACAGGCAATATATATTTTAAGTTAATTTACTGCTATCTTGAAAGCACGAACAAGAACTGCATATTTACACAAAGCGCAAACCTTTAGCCATTTCTATGCATCCAACTTTAATTTGGAAAAATCATTATTCAGTTACACACTAAAAATTACCTGGAAACTTATGTTACTTTCCATAGTCATTAAAACTAATTTTAATGTGTACTATATTATAATACTTAATTTCTCTGAAGATCAACTAAAAGCTTCAAGGAAGAAAGGTGGGATGATAGTTGGGTTCAATAGATTAACTCAAATTTTATTTACAGAAGCCAAATTTTGAAACAAGTCCACCATATGAATGGGACTAGAATTGACAGAATTTACCAAAATAGTAAAATTTAAAAGATTCCTCTAAGCGTTTTTTCTTTTAACATAATACTTAATTTATATGTGGGGGATTTCTGAAGAGATGCTTTTGAATGGTTCGATAAATAAAAATGTGTAATAACGTACACACAATAAAGCTTTACTTCTGAACTTGTCTCAGGTTTTCTAATTTTCTGCCTCTCTATAAGTAATAACATTCACTAGGTTCCTTTATATGCTTCAAATGCTTTTTTTTATTTGTTTGTATTTTAGGGAAGGATCTACAGAGTGTTCAGGGTCTCACTACTAGATAGGATTCACAATGATTCTCTTGTTTGCAGCCTCCCAACGGCTGGGATTACAGGAGCTCATCACCACACCCAATCTCAGTTGCTGTCTCAGTGCGCCCCAGGGACAGGGTTGGCATGGCAGGCCCAGGGATCAAACTCCAGGTCCCTGTGCTTGCTGACTGTTGCTTTAATCCACTGAGCTATTTGGCAGGCCCTAAATGTTTCTTTATGTAAATAAAAATGAATATTCATTGGCTGTGTCACAGCTGTTTTATATAGTCCCTTCTTGATAAAAACTGAAAATTACTTTCAATTTTTTATAATAAACAGTATTATTTTGGAAATCTTTGAACATGTACAATGTTTACATGTTTTTAGAAGTGGGACTGTTGAAATAATAAACTTTAAAATCAATTCTCATTCTAGAAAACTGTTGTTCCTCTTAGTGGAATCAAACCAAATTAAATTATGTGTTATAAATAATCATTACCCTTATGAGACTGATAATTCCTAAGATAGATACAATTGTGTCTTCTCCTTCATTCTACTATATATTTGTGACTAATTTATTTTAAAGATTTTTCTCATGACAATGGCATGTTTTTTTTTTTTTGGCTGTGTTTAGCCATAACCATTTTGGAGGGTTCTTATTTAAAGATACTTGGATGTTAACAATGTAATTACTGCAAATATGAGAAAGATGACATTAAGCAATATTGAAAGGACATAAAATATTTCTTATCAAATTTGTACTAATACAAGTAAATTGTGTTGATATTTAATAAATAATTACTTTTTTTACTAAGTGTATAATTTCTTGTACAGTACTGGGCATTCTTCAAATATGTACTGATTAATGTATTATATCAATTTACTGAGGAAATAAAAATGTTACTTTGTCATATAGTGACTCATCTCTAAAAAAATTGAAATAATGATATCACATAGTGTTTCTAAACTGTTCTCTGGG
>NW_004524679.1:10316285-10329675 GCF_000260255.1 Octodon degus
CTGAGCCATCTCTCCAGCCCATAATTTTAGTAATATTTCTTCTGTAAATTTCCATAAGCAGCTTGGAAATATAATGTCTGAGTCAGTGATGTCAAAGCTGCTATATTTTTTAGTCTTCTTTATTTAATTTATTTCATATATGTATATAGAGTTAGTATTATATCCATATGTGTGCACTAATAAAATTTTAGTTCATTAAATCTAACATATTTATGGGGGAATAAGTAATTCTGCACTCATACCAAGATCAAGTATTCCAAAAAATAATAAAATAATAGGTAGATATTTAACTTCCTCCTTGCTGGCTAAAGAGAAGTGAAAACACGAAGCATGAAGTATAAGAGCTTTGTAATTTGTAGCAACACTTTAGGTTTAAGCCATTAACACAGAAACTATTCTTGATATCTTTGAAATTGCTCTATTTGTCTTACTATTGTCTTGAAAATTTTTTTGCTGGCCCTTGTAGAAGTGAGATTCTCCCCAATTTGAATGGGTACTGAAAAATTTAAAGGTACTTTGGAAAAGACTGTCATTTCAAGTATATCATAGTATAAATTACAATTTCCTTACTAATTCTTATTTCACAAATATTGGAAGCAGGCATAAACATAACGTAAATTTTTGTTAGAGAATAGAGAGAATGGTAGTTAACTTAGAAGCTTTAAAGGCAAATCTTAGATATAATATAAAATAATGCAAGTTTTATGCCAGAGAGAATTTTTGTTGTTGCTGGATTTGAAAACTATAACAATTTAGTTGATAGCTAGTATTACCTACCTAGTAAATAATGAATTGAATTGAATGAATGTATTAGTGCTACTTGATAATTAACAAAATGTCTTTGTTAGAAACTAAAAGAATCATCAAAAATAAAAGGTAATTCTGATATTAGTAAGCAAAGATTTTTACTAAGCTTCATAAAAATATATGATAAAAGAGCCAGCAAGAGAGCTCAGCTGATTAAAATGCCTGCTTAGGCAAGCGCAGCTACCAGGTTTCGATCCCAGGGCACACTGAGCAGGCGTCTGAGACTGCGTGTGCTGGTGCGTGGCAGTAATCTCATAGCTTGGGAGGATGAAAACAAGAGGATCGCCAGGAGTCCAATCTGTATAGTGAAACCCTGTAGGCTTTGTATTAAATACATTAATAAAATTTGATAGTGAAGATTTTTTGAAAATCACTGAATTTGTAAATGCCACATAGGCCAACATTTGTCTTTAAAATTACATCTAGTTTAAATACAGATTTATTCAATATGTCTACATAATACCAAAGAAAACACTGACTAAATTCACTTTCTTCATTAAAGTATTGAAGGTTGGCAAGTGTATTCACTCATCTTGAGCCTATTATTCAATTTCAGATAATTATCTTGAAAGCACTCCATCTTACAAATGAGTGGGCATCAAGTTTGAATGTTACTAGACACTTAGAAAAGTATAAAACATTTTCCTTCTGAAGATAGCTTTCTGCTCTATTTAGTTTTATTCTCTGTTTTTAATGAGATAAAAATTTTAATCCTCAATCTAACAATATAGATTGATGTTTCTCCATTACAGTATGAATATACTATAGTGTTATGTGCCTCATTGTCACAGTTACCACAAAATTGTTTCTTTATATTAATACATGTTTTTGGTACATAACGACTACATTCACTGTTGGGAGTCAGTACATGTACATAAAATATTTTTTGTAGAAAATAATAGAAGGACATACATTTAAATAGAATTCCAATAATGCATTTGTAAACATAATGTCTTCAAACTACTAAGTATCGGACTTGCGATAGAGCATAGCATTCTTCTTAGTTTGCAAGAAGCCCTAAGAAATAGGGACATATGATTAAAATGTATAGATATTTATAGTCAGAATTGTATTTAACTATTTGTGTACTTCTAAACCTTGAATAAAGATATATAATGTCTAACATTTCAAGTTACATGCTATGAAATGTTTTTAAGATTCATCTATTAGACACTATCATTTAGCTATTAGTCAAAGGAGCTGCAATTCTTTCAGAAATAAAATAGCTATTTTTATAATTTGCTAATTACCTAAGCATTAATCTATCATTTCTGGGGATGACAAATTATGAATGAAAGATAGAATCTATGTCAGGCCCATGTTTGCTTTGCCTTGGGGGATGCTTGCAAAAGTATACTTGCCCTCTTTCTGCAAGCCACCACTGATATCTCCATGGTGCGATGCTGACACACAGGGCAGAATAAGATCTGTTGAGCACAATATAGAAGGAACACTAGTACCCAGGTGTGACTAAGGATCATAACTTGTTGCTTTTATGATACTAAACCTATTCATTCCACTATTACTTTGTTTTTTAAAATATATTTTAATAATTTTATTGAAAAAGAAGTAGCAATGAGATAGTTTAAGAACAGGTTAGTAGGATAGTTGCAGTAGTTAATACATTGCATATTGTTGTCTTTGTAGTAGTTGTTCCCAGTACAAGATGCAGACATTATATCTTGTCTAAACACTATTAGTTCAAAACCTTCTTCTCATTGAACTAAGAAAAAGTAGCTGTACATTTATGCTACTTTGTATATGCTGATATATATTTTTTCCACTACAAAATGTCCATTTATATTCCCTTTTTTGTATACATTTGTAAGAGATGTGTATTTCATTACCATTCATATATTGTAGGTGCATGAATTCAGCAGAGTAATCCATCCACTACTACTGTGATGCTGTTACAAAAAAAATACTCTCCTTCTCCTCTTGCACTTCTTACTGGAATAAAATGTTGCCCATCCAAAGAAGTCTCTGTCTTAGCCCATGCTGAGTCACTGACCTTGCAGCCATATTTTATGAATTACTAGTTTTTTTTCTGTTCTATTCTTCATTCTTAGCCATATCCCTCATACTGGCAGTAGGGGATCTGAACCAGGTCACTGGCATATCATATATTTAAAAAGGTGTTAATTTTAAATTTAATAATGAAAGCAAATAGACCACAAGTTCTAAGATATTGCCACTTTCTTGAAAATGAAGTTATTTTTAATTAATAAATGTGTATTGAAAAGAAACTATATTTCTACTTCATGATGACAAACAAAAAAAAATCCTTAACAAGAATATTAAAATATGAAATAGTAGTAAATGTCACTACGAAATTTGTGAGACCTATATTCAGAAAACTAGAAAACATTACAGAGAAATTCAACATTTCAAGAAACATTCTGAGGTGAAACACTTGAAGATAACAATTTTCCAAAAACTGATCTAATCATCTACTCCTAATGAAAATTCCAGTTTTACAAATTGGCAGACTTTTCTAAAATTGATATGAAAATCCAAAAGACTTGAAATTATTGAAACAATTTTGAAAAGGGATAAAACTTTAGAAGTTTAACATGACATTATTTCTGGAATTAATATACATTTATTATATCTTATTTATCCATTCAGTTTCTTTGTAGACAACACAATGCTTTCAAATAAGAGTCAGATTTACATTATTATGAGTATGGACTCTAGTTGCATCCATTTTCCTATACAATTCTCTAGTTTATCCTATATATGACTGAGTAATACTCCATTATGCAAAATGATCACATCTTTTTAATCCAGTTTTTGGTTCATGGGCATTTGAATTATTTCTAAGATTTTGCTATTAAAATTTGTGCTACTATAAACATGGATACAAACATATCAATGTGGTATGAGATTTTTAATTCTTCAGGGAAAATACTCAGAAAAGGAACATCTGAATTGAAAGACAACTCAACTCCTGGTTTAATGAGGAATTTCCACTATGATTTCCACAGTGCTTGTACCAGTCTGAACTCCCGCCAACAGTGGAGAAGGGTTCCTTTTCCACCATAGCTTCTCCAGCATTTATTATTGGTTTACTTCTTTATAATAAATATTCTTTCTGAGATAAGATGGAATTTCAGTATTGTTTTCATTTGCACCTATTGAATGACTAGTAGTATTGAACATGTCTTCATATATTTGTTGTTTATATTTTTTTCATCTGAGAAATGTGTATTCATCTCAGATACCCATTTTTGGATTGGATCTCTAAATTTAGGAGCTCTGACTTCTTGAGTTCTTTATATGTTATGAATAGTATTTATCTGAAGAACAGCTGGCAAACTTTTCTCCCCAAATTGTGGGTTGTCTCTTCATTCTGTAGGTCAGGTTTCTTTTGCTGTGCAAAAGTTTTTTAAAGAGTTGAGATTCCAATTGTTGATTATGAGTTTCCAATTATGGTAGTTCCTGTGCAATCAGGGTTTTATTCCTAAAGCTCTTGCCTATAGCAATGCCTTTGAGTTTTACAAATTATATTGTCCAGAATTTTTAATATTTCTGGTTTAATATTTAGTTCTTTGAACCATTTAAAATTTAGTTTCATGTGTGGTGAAAGATATGCGTGCAATTTTATTCTTTAGCATGTATAAAGCCAGTCTTTTCCAGCACAATTTAAATTTATTCATGAGAGTGCTCTTCCAGTTAATCTTTTTAGCACCTTTGTAAATGATAAGGTAGCTGAACATGTCTGGAGTTTTTTTCTCCATATTCTAAACTGTTCCATTGAATTTAGGGTCTATTGTTTTCCAGTACCATGATATATATATATATATATATATATATATAGAGAGAGAGAGAGAGAGAGAGAGAGATTAATCATAGTAGTTTTGTAGTATTATTTCAAGTCAGGGATTTTGATGTCCTTCCTTGAATTTGTTATCCAGAGTTGCTTTAGTTTTTCTAGGTCTCCTCATGTTCCATATGAGTTTTAGTATTGTTTTCTCTAATTTTGTGACATATGCTATTGGAATTTTGATCAAAACTGCATTAAATTTGTTTGACAGTTTTACAAATATAGCCAGTTTCAATATATTGTTTCTTCTACCCAAGAACATATATATTTTTCTACATTCTGATATCTACTTTAATCTTCTTTTACATTGTATCATAGTTTTTATTGTATGGTCTTTTACATTGTTCATTAGAATTATTCCTAGGTATTTTATTTTGGGGTGCTATTGTAAAAGGTATTGTTTAATGAATTTTTCTCTCAGCTAGTTTTTTTTTTTTTTTCAGAACTGGGGATTGAACTCAGGTCTTTGAGCTTGCCAGGCAAGCGCTTATTCTACTGAGCTGTCTCCCCGGCTCTCTTAGCTAGTTTTTAATTCTTATATATGAATGCTATTGATTTTTAAGTGTTGATGTTGTGAGCAGCTATACTTCTCAATTAACTTATTAAATTTAGAAGTCTTTTATGGCCCAGGGAGATAACTCAGTAGAATAAGCGCTTGCCTGGCAAGCGCAGGATCCTAAGTTCAATTCCCAGTACCGCAAAAAAAGAAAAAAGAAAAAAAAAATAGAAGTCTTTTAATGAATTTTTTAGGTCTTCTATATGGAATATCATGTCATCCACAAATAATGATAATTTAACTTCTTACATTCCTATCACTATGTCTTTTACTCTTTTTTCTTTTGTCTAATTGTTCCAGTTAAAGTTTCCAGAATTATGTTGAAATAAACTAGAGCCAGTGAGTATCCTCATTTTTTTCCTGATTTTAAATTGAAAGCTTTCAATTTTTGTGCACTAAGTATGCTGTTAGCTGTGGTTTGTTATAGACAGCTTTTCTCTTTTTTTTGCTTTTTAAAGAGAGTACAAACTATTATAATAAAAATTACAAGTGATACAGAATTTCATTTAACAAATATGAATTTCACCATATTTGTTGTAAAGCATAGTGCTGTCTTCAAACCAGCTATTCATATTACCAGATATATGCATACAAAATTGGAAGAGTAAAGAATGTAAGAAATTAAGAAGACAAATAGGAGAAACAGTTGAAAAAAGGAGAAGAAACAAATTAAATATTAGATAACTTTCAGGCCGAGATAAAAATCATCTCTTTCAATTTTCTGTCGAGTTTTTTTTTTATCATGAATGTGTTCTAGATATGTCTGAAGTTTTTCTCTATCTGTAAAGATGGCCACATGGTTTTTGTCCTTGGCTCTGTTAATATGGTTTCTTATATTTATTCATTTATAGATGTTGAACCATCTCTAAATCCTTGGAATACATCCAACTTATTGATGCGTTATGATCTTGATGATCTGCTGCCTTCTGTTTGTTAGTATGTTATTGAGGATTTTTACAATGACTCTCATTAGGGAGATAGGCCTCTACTTCACTGTCTTGATTGAAATTTTTTCTGGTTTGGGTATCAAGAAGTACTTGATTCCAAGAATGAACTTAGAAATACAGCTTTTCTTTTAATTTCATTACTGTTTACAAATAGTGACATTAGGTCTTCTCTAAATTTCTTTTAGAATTCAGGAATGAATTCATTAAGGCCTGTGGAAATTGATATTTTTATGTAACGAAAATATTTTAGTCTGAATTAGTAAAACCCAAACATTTCAAAGAAAACAAAAAATAAAATTCTATGCTAATTTTGCACATTATGTATGTAAGTATAACCCCTTTCCAAAATACTTTTTAAAGTATGGAATTTAAGAAGATGCCATGTTTCTGACAGCTTCAAATGTCACTGTCAGGTTCTCTTTTCTTTGTTAGTAGAACTAGGCTACCAAAATAATCTTTTTGACATAGGTTAATATATAAATCCAGTCAACATCTGTGGTGTTTGGAACCTGTCATGACAACAAAAAAAGTCAAATGTTTTTACCTGGAACGAACTGAACTTCTCAATCTTTAAGCTTACTGGCAAAAGACAGATTATCTGAGTCAGATTTACTTTAATAAAAATCACTGATATTGTATTAGTAGTCTTCTCTGTACTTTTGAGAGGGCATAAAAGTAAATTCTATATTAGCCTTAAAGTTTCTGAGATTTACAGTGTAAAATCATGCGGTGAGGCAGGTCTAAGTTGATGGAGAACATCGGAACTCGATTAAATGGGCATGAAGTGGGAAAAAGCTATGGTCAACCAAGGATATTATAAGCACCATTGCTCAGGTAAAATTGATTAAGTCCAGAACCAAGTGGGGAAGTGAATCATGTAGCAAGCAGACAAGAATACAGGACAGCGTTTCTTCCTGTTGGGGGTTGGGTTAGTGACTCATTTGGGCTCTTTTAAGTTGATTGATACCTATTTAGAACACCAATCCTTGATGCTCATACCTAGGAAAGTACGTACCTGTATTTGCTTCTTTTGTCTTGAGTCTGGCCCATATGGGAGCCCCTGTATCATTAATCGTTCAAAATTCTTTGTAATTTCATCCTTCTTAAAGTCTTTATAGTTATTCCACCTCTGCAGAGAAGGCATTGTGATTATATAGTAGTTTTGGAAGTAAAGCAAGGGAATTGGTAAGAGGTAATGATAAATCTCTTATCACTGAGACAATTTACTTATTCACTCAACAAACGATCATAAATCTGAATGGTTTATGCTCTACTCAGTTCTTTGTATCATCTAACTGCTCTAATCAAGAAATGAATAGAGGTTGTGGCCAGGGCAACTGATGGAGATATTTAATTATATATTTTATTACAGTGGGAGGAGACTCAAAATAATAGTAATAAAAAAGAGAATCCTCAAAATGTTTCTGAGATTTAATTTAAATGACTTATGATTACATTTTCAAAAAATCCCTGTTTAAACTGTTTTCTAGGCGTGCCTTTTCTCAAGACAAATGAAATCTTACAATAAGAATATTAGATAACAATTCTTTTTATTTTCATCCATTGTCTCTTTCCACTCCCTCCACTCTATCTCTTGATCCTCTTCCAATTTTAGGAGGATCCATCTCTCTCCTTCCACTAATTTATAATTTATTTTGCTCTTTATTTTTTCCTCTACAATTCTCAAATAAGAGAAACTATGTGATATTTAAGCTTGTGTGTCTTATTCATTTGAATTAACAGTATGATCTAAGGTGCATTTATTTTCCTACAAATGACTCAAGTTTATCTTTCTTTATGGCCGAATAGTATTTCATGGTATATAAATGTTACCTCAAAATATCCTATCTCCCTTGCAGGTTCATATCCCACCTTAATACTTTTAATCATTTGTAAAAATGATTTCTGTTCATGAAAGGGAATTTGCTCCTTTATCAGCAACTCTGTTCATATGTGATATGTACTACTCTCAAAATAAAAGTTTAATGCCACTTGATGGCAATAATTGCCCAGAACTTACAATAAATATTCTATGAGTTTCTCTAATTTTAAGGTAACATATAATAAGAAGGGAAAGGCATAAGAAAAGTGAAAAACTATATTTAAATTATGTTTGCATCATCATAAAATCACTAAATTGGTAAGAGTTTAGAAAATGCAGTAGGATTTCATTATTTTATGACAGTCAAATAAGAAACTCTGAAAGTCAAAACAGTTTTCCCATTTGACATACTTAGTAACCGAACTGGAGTTAACATCTAGTTCACAACCACCACTGTAATATACATTTCATCAAACTGTACCAATAATCACTCAACCAGTCTTTAAAGGCAATGCCTACCCCAAACAAGTTGCAAGACACAAGCAATGCTTCTATAGAGTTTAGAGATTCTATTTTAATGAGAAAAATAGGCTAATGACAATATCATATGATTAAGCTATGGAAGATATTTGTATTTATGCAAAGATGGATACTTGATGTGAATCTTTGCTAAGTGGAACAGGTATAATAAACAGTATCTGGGTTATGTTGAGACTGTGGTAAAAAAAAAAAAAAGGTACATTTTAGTTACTGCTTTAGTATTTTGCAATTTTGAAATATATAATTTTCCAAGTAGTTCAAGGAAGGTTCATAATTTTGGAGTTACCTTTAAATGAAAAATAGAAATAAATTAAATATTATTTTTATGAAAAGGTTATTTCTTACATTCACTTGTATAACTTAAATAAGTATTTTTTGCTAAGAAGTTATAGTATTTCCATGTGCTGTTATGAAATCATCATGATATTTTCTTATATTTATTATATAAAAAACTATTAAAATAAAATTCAAGGCTAACTTTATGCTACCTGGTTCCCCATTCATAATTATAATTCACTATTATTAGGCTCATTATAATTGGTTAATAATTAATAAAGTCTTATTAATTTCTTTATGTAGTTTTGAATTATATCAATTATGATATCTGAGTCTTATGTATGGTTAAATGTTAATGTTGATCACTGTTTTTTGTTTTTTTGTTTTGTTTTTTTTTTTTTTGGCGGAACCGGGGACTGAACTCAGACCCTTGCGCTTGCTAAGCCAGCGCTTATTCTACTGAGCCATCTCCCCAGCCCCTTGATCACTGTTAAATAACTCAAATAAATACTCAACTAATTTCACTATTTATTCATTAACTTTAAAAGAAAATAATTTGCATTTTGAATATTTTGCCTAAGATCCTAATACCAGTGGTGAATCATTTTACCTCTAACACGTATTTCGTTGTTTAACTTTTGTGTAAAAAAACTATAAGGACAAGTTTTAGGTTGAAATGGATATTCTAAAAGTGTTAGCAGAGTCTACACATATGAGGAAAGTCAGTGAGTGTGGGTAATAAGGTATAGAGAGTGAGCAGCACTGCTGGTGCACTTGCAGTTTTTTAATCTAATCTTTCTATTATGGTTTGGTTCTGTTAAATGTCCATGTAAAAGTGAGGATTTTCAAAATTAATTTTATTAAGAAACAAATAGCAATGAGATAGTTTCAAAACTGATTAATAGTTCAATTTCAATAATTAATACACTGTACATTGTTGTCTTCTTAGTGGTTATTCATAGTACAAGATGCATACATGATATCTTATCCAAACACAGCTAGTACAAATCTTTCTTCTCATTGAATTAAGAGAATGCAGCTGTATATCTATCCTAACTATTTTGTATATACAGAAACAAAATGATCCTTTTTTGTATCCCCTTTCTTTGTTTAGTTTTGTCAGAGATGGGTATTTCATTGCCATTTTAATACTGTAGGTGAGTAAATTCAGCAAAATTATGCAATATAGTCCAGTAGTCCATGATAGTAGTGGGTTATCCATAGGCCTGACAATGTCAAAAATTGTTGAGCCATTTAGAGCTCAGCATATTAACATGGCTTTACATTTTGTAGCTTGTCTTTATGTTTTTCTGATGGATAGTTAAGACCAAGATAAAGCAAGACATATATAACAAGAAATGTAACTTTTGTAACTGACAATGTCAGTCAAATCCCCTCAGGATTTATCCTGAAATAATGTAACCTAGTTTGTAGATCCTTTGTTAATGTCAGCCATGTGGATGATTTATGGCCATTGCTTGACCAGTTTGCTCTCTGTGAAGGGCTGAGAGAAAGATTTCTATCCATGTGACTCTCCCCAGGGACACTCCACATCATCGATCACTTTCCTCTGTGGCCCCATAGTCTCCTTCATCAGAAAATTTGGAACACATCTGAATTACATGATGTTACAGTACAGGTTCTCTTATGTTTTGTGTTCTCACTGACCTTGAAAGGCTAGGGCCAAAATGTTGACTGTCCTTGCAGTCCACATTTTTCTCAGGTTTTTATTCTGCAAACTTAAGTTATTAACCCTGCAGAAGAGAAGCTTAATGATATTATTACCCTGTAACATAGGCAGGTAACCTTACCCTCACTATCTGTCTGCATATCAAGCATCATATACATAACCTGGAAAAAGTATTTTCCAAGTATTGATATGTTAAACTTTAAATCCCTGGAGAATGCAAAGAAAAAACATTTAAAAAATAGGAAAAAACAATTATGTATTATTGCACACAAATTTAGAAATCTAACCATGTACAGCATTGTAAAAGGACAGTCCTATGACATTTTTTCTTGTCCCTTGTTTTCACTTATTACCCATTTTTAAAGCAAACATTTATTTGAGAGGCAGTATGGCAGCAGTTGTTATGACATGACAAGCAGTATGTATTTAGAAGATCAGGATGACAGGCATTCCAAGCATGACCCTACTACTGCACATTGCTATCTTCAGTGTAGCTATTTAGTTCACAGATATTAGCATATATAGTTAGTCACTGTGAAAATCTTACCAATTAAGTACTAGTTTCAAACACTTGCTGAAGACTCTCAGGATCATTACTTTAACAACTTGTGCATATAAATGTATGGTTTTGCCCCTGTCATGTTTGCTAGCTTTTCTCCTTGCCTCTATTCATTGTTTAATCCTTTAGTTCTCACTTTCTTTTCAATTGTGTTATAACTTTCTATCTTTATAGATTCTTTTGAGTTCTTACACTAGGGAGATTATATATTTACACATGTGAATCTCGTTCACTTCATTTATGAGTATATCTTCAAGTGGCACCCACTTAAGTATAAAGGCTTTGAGTTTATCATTCCTTATAGGTGAATAATACTCCATCATGCAAAAATACCACATATTTCGATCCATTCCTCAGGGGACAGGTATCATCTTTGCTTCCAAGATTTGGTGAACACAAATTGTGCTGCTGTAAACATAGGTGCACATATATTACTATGATATAATGTTTTCAGTTCCTCTAGGAAAATTTCCAGTAGAGGGATAGTAATTTGAGTGTGATTCCAAGTCCTAGCATTCTAAGGAGCCTCCCCACTGATTACCATAATGGTTACACCAGTGTATATTCCCACCAAGAGTGGAGAAGTGTTCCTTTTTCCCACAGCCTTTCCAACATTTGTTGTTGCTTGATTTCTTTATGATAGTCATTCTTTCTGGGGTGAGATTGTATCTCAGTGTTGTTTTAATTTGCAGTGCATGGATGCTTAGTGATGTATAGCATTTTCTCATATATTTATTAGTTTCTATATTTTCCTGGACTGATAAGTGTGTGCTCATGTCAGATGCCCATTTAGGGATTGGATCTTTAAATTTTGGGGCACTGTTTTTAGTTCTTTATAAATTATAGAGAGCAAGCCTTTGTCTGAGTCCTTACTAGTTAAGAGTTTTTCCAAATTTGTGGGTTGTCTATTCACTTTGAGGTAAAATCTTTTGACATGCAGAACTTCGCAAAAGAGGAGGTCCCCATTGATAATTCTTTCAAATATTACCTGTGCGCATATTTTTATGTTCATGAACTCTTTGCCTACCCCTATGTCTTCAAGCATTCCTCCTACTTTCTATTCCAGGAGATTTAGTGTTTCTATTTTAATGTTTAGATCTTTAATCCGTGTTTATTTTAGCTTAGTACATGGTGGTAGACCTGGGTCAAATTTTAGTTTTTGGCATGTAGAGAGTCAGTTTTTCCACCAGCATTTGTTAAAAAGGCTTTCTGCCAGTTAGCATGTCTGGCACGTTTCTTGAATATAAGGAGGTTGAGTGTGTTTTTAGAGGCTTCTGCATCTTCTGATCTTTTTGTTTGATCCTCAGGTCTATTTTGTTGCCAATGCCATGCTGATTTTATCACAGTAGCTTTGTATTGTAATTTCAAGTCAGGAATTGTAATGACTCTTGCCTTGTCTTTGTTGCCCAGGATTGTCTTTCTATTCTAGGTCTTTTCTGGTTCTAAATAAATTTCATGAACAATTTCTCTAAGTTTGTGAGGTATGTTGGTGGTAGTTTGATAGGGATTGCATTACATCTGTACAGCAACTTTGAGAGTAAGGCCATCTTCAAAATGTTGGTTCTTCCTATCCAGGAGCACAGAATATCTTTCCATTTTCCGAAATCCTCTATGATCGCTTTTTTCAAACAACTACAATATTCATTTAATAGATATTTGACTTCTTTATTTAGACTAATTTTACAGTGTTTTATTTTCGGCAGTACTATTGTAAAATGTGTTGCTTCTCTAATTTCCCTTTCACTGTTTTGTTATCTGAGTAGAGGAATACAGTTGACTTTTGGGCATTGACTTTCTATCCTACTATGCTGATGAATTTGTGTATTAATTCTAGTAGCTTCTGGGTGGAGTTTTTTCAGTGTTTCAAGTAAAATATCGTGTCATCTGCAAATAATGATATTTCAACTTCATCTCTATCTATTCTTATTCATTTTATTGCCTTTTATTGTCCAATGACTCTAGCTAATGATTCAAGAATTATATTGAATAGGATTCGTGGTAGAGGACATCTTGTCTTGTTAGTTTTTCCCATTTAGAATTATGTTAGCCATTGGGTTGTCAAAGATGGCTTTTATCTGATTAAAGTAGAGGCCATCTATTCCAATTTTCTGTCTCACCTTGAACATGAATTTTGACAAAGTTTTGGACTTTCTCAAAAGCATTTTCTACATCCATTGAGATGATCCTGTGGTCTTTGGACTTGGCTCTATTGATATAGTGTATTACATTTATAGACTTCCATATATTGAACCATCCTTGCATCCCTGGGATGAATCCTACATGGTAATAGTATATAATCCTCTTGATGATTTGTTGCATTCTGTTTGCTAGGATTTTATAGAGTATTTTTGCATCTATGTTCATGAG
>NW_004524679.1:10330024-10331006 GCF_000260255.1 Octodon degus
TAAAGATTCTCAAAGTAGCTGTTGATGATCTTATGCATTTCCACTGGGTCTGTGTTAATTATACCCTTATCATTCCTTATTCTTTTTTTTTTTTTTCGGAACCAGGGATTGAACTCAGGCCCCTGCGCTTGCCAGGGAAGAGCTTATTCCACTGAGCCATCTCCCCAGCCACTTTATTCCTTGTATTTGAAATTTTTTCTTTTCCTCTTTTGGATGACGTTATCTAGGAGCTTATCAATTTTATTATTTTTTCCAAAGAACCAGCTTTTTGTTTCATTAATTATGTGATGTTTTCTTCATCTCAGTTGAATTAATTTCTGCTCTAATCTTTGTGATTTCTTCCCATCTTTGGTCTTTGTGTTTGATTTGCTGTTCCTTTTTTGAAAGTTTTAGGTGCAGCATTAGGGTGTTTATTTCTTCCCATTCTGTTTTCTTAATATGTGTTTGCACAGCTATAAATTTCCCTCTAAGAACTATGTTCTTCGTGTCCCATAAATTCGGATGAATTGTGTTTGAATTTTCATTGAATAGAGATATTGTTCAATTTCTTCTGTGACCTGTTGACTGCTGTGTAGGGTTTTGTTTAATTTTGATTTATTTATGTGGTTTTTCTGGATTCTTTTGTCATTTATTTCCAATCTCATCATACTGTGGTCAAATAATATGCGTGGGATAATTTCTGTTTTCTTCCATATACCTAAGCATGACCTGTGGTCTAGTATGTCATCTTTTTTTCCCCATAATTTTCTTGATAAACAAATAGCAATGAGACAGTTTCAAATCAAATTGGTAGGACAGCTTCAATAAGTAACACATTGCATACATTCTTCCTAGTGGTTAATTGCTGTACAACATGTGGACATGATATCCTATTTACAAACAACATTAGAACGAATCACTCTATTCATTAAGAGAATGTAACTATATATGTATCCTAACAATTTTGAATGCACAGATACAAAACGGACATTCATCTGTATCC
>NW_004524679.1:10331687-10332498 GCF_000260255.1 Octodon degus
CAATGGCCGTGACTCATCCACATGGCTGCACTGACAAAGGTTCTACAATCTGAGGTACAGGATCTCAGGATAAATCCTGAGGGGATTTCACTTACCTTCTCAAACCAAAAAGCTACAGCTCTTATTGCGCAGGTCCTGCTTTACCTTGGTCTTAACCATCCAGTAGAAAAGGATGAAGACGAAATATAGGAAGTATGTCATCTATTTTTGAAAATGACCCATGTGCAGCTGAATAAAATATGTATTCAGCTGTGGCTAGTTGGAACACTGTATATGTCCACTAAGTCCATTATTTCCTAGCTCTGGTTCAGTGCTGCTACTTCTTCCCTAATTTTTTGTCTGGGTGATCTACATTTTTGGGATAAGAGATTGCTAAGGTCTCCTATTGAGATAGTGGTATTGGATATTAGATTTTTCATGTCCATTAAGATTTGACTTATATAGTTGTGTACTCCTGTGTTTGCTGCATA
This sequence comes from Octodon degus, assembly GCF_000260255.1. NCBI lineage: Eukaryota > Metazoa > Chordata > Mammalia > Rodentia > Octodontidae > Octodon > Octodon degus. The sequence continues at coordinate 10,332,158 of NW_004524679.1, forward strand.
CATATGCATGATTGCTACACCTATCTCTTGAATTTTTCCACTAAGCAGTAAATCGTGGCCTTCTTTATTTTGTTTGATCATTTTTTTTTTGCCAAACTAGGGATTGAACTCAGACCTTTGTGCTTGCCAGGGAAGCGCTTATTCCACTGAGTCATCTCCCTGGCCCCTGTTTGATCATTCTTTTTTTTTTTCAAAGTTTTATTGATAAACAGCAATGAGACAGTTTTAAATCCAATCGGAAGTACAGTTTCAACAAATAATACACTGCATATATTCTTCTTAGTGGTTAATTGCTGTAAACGAAGTGGACTTGTGAAGCTATTTACAAACACCATTAGAAC
>NW_004524679.1:10333808-10351890 GCF_000260255.1 Octodon degus
CTTTCCCTCTCTTGATTAGTTAGTCCTTGAGATCCTGCTTTCCTTTTACTTGTATTATATCTTTCTATTTGTATTTCTTCTTTGGAGTTCTTATCCTGTTTGATCATTCTTGATTTGAAGTTGAGACTGTCTGAGAACAGAATTGATACTCCTGCTTTTATCTGAGGATTTTTGGTGGGTAGTATTGTTTTCCACACTGTCTTTCAGCCTATGAATTTATTTATGAGTTAAGTGTGTTTTCTTGTATACAGCATATTGTATTTTGTTTCCTAATCCATTGTGCCAATCAATTTCTTTCAATTCGTGAATTGAATCTATTTACATTGATGGTTATAATTGAGATGTATAGACTTATGATTGACATGTTGTTTACCTGCTATTCTTTACTCCTTTTTCTCCTGTGTTTAATTTTTTGCCCTATGTAGTGGGTTTCTTCCATTCTCATTCATAGAGTTATCATCTTTTTGGTCCTTCTCTAGAACATCTTTTATTTGTCTGTGTAAGGTTGGATTTGTCATCATTATATATATAATTTTCTTTTGTGGAACTGGGGATTTAACTCAGGCCCTTGTGCTTGGCAGTGAAGCGCTTATTCTACTGAGCCATCTCTCCAGCCCATCACGAAATTCTTTAGTTGTTCTTTTTATGGAAGTATTTCACTTCTCCAACAAAGTTGAAAGAGAGCTTTGCAGGGTATAGTAGTCTGGGCTAGAATTTGTTTTCTTTCTCATTTTCTATTCTTTCTTTCTTTCTTCTTTCTTTCTTTCTTTCTTTCTTTCTTTCTTTCTTTCTTTCTTTCTTTCTTTCTTTTCTTTCTTTCTTTCTTTCTTTTTTCAGAACAAAGGATTGAGCACAGGCCCTTGCATTTCCCAGGAAAGTGCTTATTCTATTGAGCCTTCTCCCTGGCCTTGTTGAATTTACTCTCATAGAAGACATGACGTACTTTGCTCCATCCTCTTCTTGACTTCATGGTTCGTGAAGAGAAGTGTGTCATTATTCTGGTGGGTTTTGCTGTAAATTTGATCTGTTCCTTTTCTCTAGCTGCTTTCAGTATGTTGTTCTAGTGCAGATTTTTTGGGATCTTCACTATTATATGTCTCTCTGTGTTTTGAATTGGGTTGATTTTATTTGGAATACTGTATGCTTGGTGACCTAAATATCAGATTGTTTCCCCATATTTGGAAAGTTTTTGCTATTATTTCTGATTTTATTCATTTTATGTCATTTGTATTGATACCTTCTTTCTCATTAATGCTTATTAATCTCACATCATTATCTTTGCATTGTCTTTCAGGTTATGAATATTTTTTCCCTATGTCCTTGCTGTTTTTAAGAGATTTTTACTTACCTTTTTACTAGCTGCAATGGTATCTTCAAGATTTGAAACTCTGTCTTCACTTTCACTCAAATGATTTTTTAAGCTTGTGATTGAGATTTTAAGTTTCTTGATATCTCTTTGACTCTGCTTCATGTGATCTTTTTCTTTCCTATATTGTTCATTAAAGGATTCCATTGTTTTTCTAAACTGTGCTCATCAGTGTCTGTTTTAGAAGCAGTTATTAATTGTTTCATTATAGTTATCCTTTCTTTTTTACTTCAGAGATTATTTCTGATCTTATTACCTCTATATGTTTCTGCATTTGATTCTTCACTTCAGACACTATTGATATAGAGATTTCTTTTTATTTCAGAGGTTATTTCTAATCTGAGTTCCTGCATATCTTTGTGCAGTAGTTTCTTTACTTCAGACACTATGGATTCAGACATTTCAGCTGCTTGATTCCCAAATTCTTCTGTGCTATTTTCTTCTGCACTTGTTCTGGTGGACTCATGGCCTGAGATTGCATTTTGCTCCTTCCTTGGTCATTTTGTATATCACTGTCCTCTGACCTTTAGTGTAGAGCTTTGGTGCAGTTATATCCTTAGCACCTACTGAAATTTGGGTGCAGATCTATGAAGTTTGAATTCCTAGAGTTGTGCTTGGCTTGGTTCTGGCTGTTTTGTTCAGTCTTTTCCTGCTGCAGCCCTTGAAATGATCCTGTTGCTTCCTTCCAGGAAGATGTTCTGTTCCTGGATTAGCTGGGTGATTCTGGACCCTACCCTCTTTGCATGCACTTCAGGTGCAGATTTGGCCCAGGACTGTATGCCAGGTTTGGGATGGGTCTGGAGCATTCCAGAGGGTGGTACAGAAGGAGTCACTCATAGGTGGACATGGACTCTGTCTGGATTTGTCCCAAGAACGTGGTGAAATTTCTCACTCACTCGCAGTGCCTGGGCTGATTCTGGGGAGGTTTGGAGGTGTCCCAAGGGCACAGCTAAAGATCTCACTCATATGATGGGCTTGGCCTGGGTCCACAAGTGTCCCTTTGGCTCAGGGGAGTGCAGAAGCTCTCTATGTAAGTTATTAAATTTAAAATTTTCAAATTTTTATTATTATTCTGATGTTATGCAAAGTATTCCAATATCTAATTATATTTTCTGCTTCTTTTTCCTCTATGGAAAAATGGTCTATCCTAAATTTATTTTGTGGACATTTTCTAAACATACTTTTTAGTTTTTTGCTCCTACATTTGCATAGACTTACAATATCTGTCTTGAAATCTCTTGTATCCTATATTCTACCTATGACCTTGCCTTCAAAATATTACTTGTCCTTTTAAGTTTCCAAGTTAAATTTACACTATGTAGTCTTTGAAATTATAATAAATTGAAATGATCTTTCTCTATGTTAAATTTCAAAATGAAGTATAACTCAATTTTATGGCTACTTTATATTGCAATCATCTATGAAAACTTTTTCTAAATGTCCTTCTAAAAAATTCAGGCATGGTGCTCACCTAAGGCCGGAGGATTGTTGAAATTTTGAGACAAATCAGAGGTACAAAGTGAACTCAAGACCATCCTAAACTGGGTAATGAGAACTTGTCTCAAAAATGACACAACAAACAAATAAACAAAAAGTATCCTTATGTATACATTGTTAACAAAAAAAAACTGAGGTCATAAATCAGAAGTTTTTCAAGAGTTCCATTTTATATTTTTTTCTAATTTCAAGAAGATAAAAAAAATGAAAAATAAAGAGAATTTTACTAAATTGTACTTTGTATTATATAATACTTTTACTCTAGGATTCTGCAGTGGTAGTCCTGTTCACCCAGATTCATAGTTTCTTTGAATGATAATTACATATAATTTAAAATTTTAAAGTTATCATTCTACATCATCTGTTTCGTAAAATCTGTAGGTTTTTGTCTGTGCAAATTAGTGCTGCATCACTTTATTTTTGAACACTTAGATGTTATGCCTGAAAACTTTTTTTAATTCTTTGCACTTTGACCATGACTGGCACTAAAACTCTAAAACAGAAATGTGTCACCTTTGAGGTATATTTTCCTTATTCCATGAAACAGCAATTTAATTGAACAAAGGATGAGATAGGTAATAGGAAGTAGGGATATAGATCATTTTCAAAGGATGAGGATCAAGAGTTGGAAGGTGGGGGGAGGGTAAGCAATGGAAAAGAATTAATATATATTATGTGTATGTACCAATTACTACAAAGTAGGTAAAAATGTACTACAAACATGTACTAATAAAGAACATGATCTGGCTCTGGGGAGATCACTCTGTAAAATAAGTGCTTGACCGGCAAGCACAGTCCTGATTTCAATTCCCGGTACTGCAGAAAAAAAAAAAAAAAAAAAAAAAAAAAAAAGAACATGATCGAAAAAATGCAAATTTTTACGTTGAAAATTGACTCACGATGTCCTTTAGGTTAAATTACTGAACTCATCAGTGACTTAAAAATCAAACAGGCAGAGTTTTTCATAAATTAATATTGGATTATCTGATTGATATATCAAATGGCTAGTAGCTGTGGAACACAAAATTAGTACTATTACTACAGCATTAATGCAGTTGTGGTCAGTTGTACAAAACTCTAATTAAAGTAAATTCTTAGAAAAATAAATCATCTTACTTCTTTCATCAAAATGTAAATACAAATATCAGTGTTTGAAGTACAATGTTGCATACAGCATAGAATACTATATTAAAGAGTAGAGAGCCTTGTTGAGAATTTGCTATATGACTCTGGAAAGACCAATTCCTTATTTGCATTTAAAACTGTCAGTAAAATGAGAACGCAGTACTTGGTAATTTTTAGTACTTGCTTTGGTTCAATAACCTCTTCTCTTCTTTCTATTAATATTTAACATTTTCACATCTTTATAGGATATATTATGGTAATAGGTTTATGAAAGTTAGATGAAAAATGCATCAAATTAACACTTCATACATATAAAAAGTTTTCTCTGAAATTCATTCTCTTGTTTCTTCATGTATATCATGGAAAAGATACCAAATTTACTTTTTGTTAAATAAACTAAATACAAGTCATTTTCGATTTATAAATTGATTTCACTGGCAACAGGAATTCTGTGTTAAACGGATGAAGCAATAATTTCTCCAAAGTACATTTTGAGATACCTATATTCAATTTCACAGGAAAGAGTCAACATCTCTTGTAACCCTTGGGCCCTTTAATGTATTACTGTAATTTGTACATCAAAGAGAGAACAAGCATACTGAAACATAAAGCCTGAAGAAACAACTCAATGTTTCTATTAAAATGTAGTTCAGCAGTTACACAGTCCATGAAACTCTCATTAACAAGCTGAGGAAATATGCACTGAGTATACAGGTTCACCCAGGCATATTAATGAGCAATATGTAATAACGTTTATGGGTCTTGCTGTTCCACATGTAGAGAACATTGAGATTAGTGCTGGAATATAAAAATGTCAAATGAATTTATGATCATGCTTACAGATGTTTTAAAACAGTCTCTTAACAACCACAAATATCCCATTTATATGCGGGTAGTTGGCAAGCACCTTATTTACTGAGCCACACATTACTTTTGCTATAGATTTTAAGCCCATAGCACAGGTCTACCACTGAAAGTTTTATGAAGCCACATACCTTTCAAAAATAATGCCATTTCAGGTTCCTGCCATAATAATGTACATATAAAAATCCTTCATTTAAAGATGAAAAGCTAAGATGTCACAAAAAGTCCAGCTAATATGTAACTAAAGAAGACTGCAAATGCTAGAATTAATGTGGTTGCCTTCTTTACAAGCAGCATGAGGTCCTTTTAGCATTACATTTTCAAATCCACAGAAGGAGAGTAGAATATACATTTTTTCATTCATTCCAAAGCATTTTTTCAGAAAATAACATCAACTTGTCAGCTATGTCTGCAATTTTTGGGAAGTTTTTCTTGACCATCCTACTCTCACAGCCTTACTCCACATGTATTTAAAATATGAATTATGGAAAAATGTGTTTAAAGAGTTCAATAAACAATTTTTCAAACTTGTCACATTTCAAACTTTATTACATTTTTCTATGAAGTTAGGCATTAATATTTATTGGTTTTGTTGAAACAGAATCTTAAACAGATGAATTATTAAGACAATGAAAAGATGTTAGAATTAAATGGTAATATATTTAGGAATTCCACATTAAACAAAAATATTTTATTGAAATATATAGGTTAGCAGATGGAGATGGAATTATAGAAGGCCCTACATAATTCAACAATTTCCTAAAATAGAATTAACCCATTTTGGGGAGAGTTTATTTCTATTTTTTCCATTATGATAACTTTTTTTTTCATTTTTTCTCACTTCCAATTGAATTTACTTGGTTATGCATGTATTCTGACTGAACTGAACAGCTAGAACACTGCCTGCCAAGTAGTGTGTGTTTGAATGTATGTTGAATAAGTATATTTATGAATTTTATATTTTATGTACATTTGTAATTTGTGAGAAAATTCACATTTTTATTTTTTTTTAAAAACAGGAAGTTTTTATATAATCATGCTTTTATCTATTTGCACCTTTTTTTTGTTTTGTTTTTTTTTGTTTTTGTTTTTTTTTTGTTTTGTTTTTGTTTTTTGTATAACGGGGGATTGAACTCAGGCCTTTGAGTTTGCCAGAAAGGTGCTTATTCCACTGAGCCATCTCCCAACCCTTAATTTTTTTTAATTTTTTTTTTATTTCCACTTTTTGAGAAGACCCAACTGTGGTCTTGAAATGTATTGCCAGATAAAATGTCATAAAATTTCAAAACTACTGTCAGAGTAAGATTAAAAGAGACAGGAAGGATATAACATGCTATTTTTCAAATAATATACACTCATCTGTTTAATATCATTATATGTATTATGTATGAAAGATGTTAACTTGTAAAACGATATCATTTTTAAAAAGTTGGTGGTAAAAGAAGCAATATGTACATGTGAAATGAAAATTAAGAAGAAATGGAATTTAGTTTTAGTAATCTAGTAACTTTAGCCAGTGAAGTAACTCAGCAGTATAGCACCTGCCTGGCAGGCACAAGGTCCAGAGTTTGATTCCCATCACCAAAACTCCCCTGTAGTAATTTAATGATTTTAGTAATTGTATGGTACTTATTTACTAATTTACATGCTTATTGTCACTTTACACTTTACACCTTTTGTTTATAATACTTGTAGTTTTATTAAGATATCCTAGTGAAAGATTAATGTCTTTTAGTGTCTTGAAAGAAAGCAGAATCAAACATATTTGGAGGCTAAGAGTTTTTATTCCAAAACTGGCTCAGTTGGCACAAAGTGACCATTACAATAAGACCATGTTAGTAGATGAAAATAAAACATGGTTTAATCAATCATAAACAACTTAAGCAGAACAAAACTAACAATACAGAGCTCTCAACAAACACTTATTATTTACAGTATATATATAAAGTTTAAATTTTAAAGCATATTTCATATGAAGTAAATATTCTAGGGACTTAGCAAAATTCATGTAATGACTTTATATATTCTGTTAAGTTTTCTGTTTATACTTCATTGTCTTAAAATTATGAGCAGATAGCACAGAACAATAAAAAGTTATTAATATTATACATTTCAAATGGTAGTAAAATAATATTTATTTCCAAACATAGCTTTTGAAAATGACATTTTAGGTGGGAGTGAAATTACCACTGAGTAGTGTATTTATTTGAAAACATGTCATCACTAGAGTGTCTTACAATCAATGAAAATTTTTCCTACTCTGTACTATGTAACACAATGTTCTTACTGTTTCTAAAACTTCTTGAGAAAGAAATTGGATAATTGAAATTTAATATTTAATATTGACACTTGCATATAATTCTTATATGTAAACAAAGTTAAGACTAACTTTTAAGTTGTTTTATTAATTTTCCCTTTTTAGCTCACTCATCTTTAAGTATTTACAAAGAAAAGCAAGTTGAACAGTAGCTCTTGAATGGAGTGTGTGTGAAATAATATTTTATCAGTTCAATTCATATATATGTACATATCATATAGCTATAATATAAAACTTTAAGCTTCAAAAATAAGCAACATATAATTCAATGATCTACAATCTCTCCTCTGTGCTCTGCCCCCAAAACAGAAAAATCCAAGTGAGAATGACAAATTGATATAGAAATGTAAGTTTCATAATAGAAATGGAAAGACAGTCTGTTAATTAGTATTAAAGGGTAAATAAATATGTGGTTACTTCTCAGAGCAAAAATAAGTCCCATTAAAATATTAACTATCATTTTACTTCTATTCTTGAAATAAGAATACTAAGTCAATTTTGGAAGCAATTTCTAAAATAATTGGTGTCTTCTTGAGCAACTAATAGCTAATTCTAAAATGGTTCCTGTGATAAGGAGTCTCTATGTTTTCCTATTGTGTTTAATATGTCTATTGTATTACAGAAACTAGGAATTCTAGTACAAAGAACAGACAAAAAAGTTGATAGATATCATCATCGAGTGATGGTTCAGTAAGAATAAATGCCAAGGGATATTCTTGAGTACATAATGTTTATAACAAAGAACGTTGTAATCGCATGCTAATTTTTACCCTACCTTTAAGCGGTTGGATAATTTGTAATTCTGCAATATGAGTAACATTTTCCTGTATTGTCACTTGTGATAGTTGTTTTCCCACTTGAATATTCTACTAATCCTCTCCAATGTTCATCCCGAGCATGTTTATCCACATACTTTTTTTTCTTTAATGCCAAGTCAACTTACTTAACTAAGGAAGGCTTTCATTTTCTCTACCTGGATGAATATTACTTCCTTTCCCTAACCATAGAAAAATGGAAATATATGATATTATCATTATTCAGTTTATTGCAATACTCATTACGTAATATATATAAATATATATATATATAATGTTTATAAGAACTATTCAATGTATCATTGTCATAACATTACTCAACCAGCAAATATAGTTTCTGAAAACCTAGTATTACGCTACCATTTACATTTTCTCTAAAATCTTTCCTTTAGTATTATCATTTCCTATATCATCTATATACTAGGGAGTGTGTGTTACTTATGTATGTCATTGCCTCCTTTACATCTTACTTAGCACAGTTCACTGCTACTTTCTTTAACTGATTATCTCCTGCAACAACCCAGTCAAGTAATCATTTATATCTCAATAAAAGTTGTTAATATCAAATTAGCTTCTTTAGTTTCCCTATTTCAAAGTTCGTTCATGCCTTTACCAAAACTTATTCTACCTTAATACCTGGGTTTTTATGTTGCTGTTGTTGTTTTCTTTGTTTGTTTGTTTTTCCTGTATTGGGGGAGCTCTTCTCCATCTCCAGTAATATCATCCTAAATAGTCCCATTGTTCATTTCCACAGATTATCATAACAGTCTCCTAGACAATCTTCCCACTTTAACTCTTGCACTTTTTTGAATTCATTCTATCTAGAAGAATGAGTATTAGTGAAAAACAAAGTCACATTGTTATAACTTTCAAATTCATTTAAAATAAAATGGTAATTTTACTATGACATATAGTAACCTACAGATGAGACATTATTCATGCCATTGTGTTCATTTTATTCCACACTACTCTTTAATCACCATATATATCAGACACACTACCTTAATATTTATATATTTGTTCATTTATTTACTAATTAATGAACTCCTTTGCAATTTATTTATGAGACATAGACTTGTTAATTCACTAATTTGTCCAGCCAAGGCTTCAATTTGCAACTCTACTATCTCATCTTACCAACATGTAAGAGTTATAGTCATGTATCATAATGGATGACTATGATATCATTGTTCTAAATATCCTTTCTACATACACTGAGGACCATATATGACACTGTTCTTTTTTTTGCTATAACTTTCAAACATAATCTAGAATATTTAAGATGAGAAGTAAAGTCTCTTGTGTTTATCTGTGCTTAGATTTTTTTCACTGTCATTTCTTCCTTATGTTCCAATATACTTATGACAACTTTATTTTTCTAGATTATAAAATTTTATCTTTTAGTATAAGTTTTCTGGTGACAAATTTTCAGCACAGTGAGGAGACTACCCACATAGTGGGAAAATATTTTTTTCAGGGGTTCATCAGTCTTAACATATGTAACAAAGGACATCTAGAACATGTGAAGAACTGAAAAAAAAAACAGACCTCCTAAACTTAAATACCAAATCCAAAATGGGCATTTAAATTGAAAATACACTTCTCAGATGAAGAATTATGAATACCAAATAAATATATGAAGAAATGTTCAACACTACAGATCATTCAAGAGGTACAAAATAAAAATAATGCTGTGATTCAATTTCAGTCCAGAAGGAATGACAATTGTAGAGAAATTAACCAATAACAAATGTTGGGTGTGTCTCTGAAGAAAATGGAAAAATTCTTCACTGTTAGTATGGATATAGCCTGGTACAATCACTGTGGAAATCAATGTGGAGATGCCTCTAAAAACTAGAAACTAATGAAACCTCTATTGCTGACTAAATACCTAACTGTTGAGTATTCAGGTTCACAAATGAATAAAAAAATCACAATAAATCTTGTAACATGCCTGCAAGCAGGCGCAGGGTCCATGGGTTTGATTCCTGAGCTTGCCATGCCAGCCCCACCCTCCGGGGTGCACTGAGACAACAATTGAGACTAGGCACACCTATAATTCTAGCACTTTGGAGGCTGTAAACAGGAGAATCACTATGAGTCTGATCTAGTAGTGAGACCCTGAACACCCTGTAGACCCTTCCCTAAAATACAGGGAAAAAAAATCTTGCAACAAAGGAGAGCTATCCAGTGGTAGAAAACACAACACAGAAACAAGTCAAAGTACTGAAGAATTCACCTAGGGGATTGAACAGGAAGAAAGGTATATCCAAAAGAAAGGGGAAAAAAGCATTAACCTTTCTCAGAAGAAGAACTGGATAATGATCCAGATATCCTGGATTCCAGAATAAAAATAGCACAGAGACAATTGTCTGAAACTGAGCCACAATACACAAAGGAAAAGAAGGCTGGAATTTAGGAAGTATCGTTCAAAAGAAACTCTAAGACAAACAGCACTGTTTCAGGGGCTATGGAGGAAAAAGATAAATTGAGCAGTAGCCTTGTAGTCTACAGGCTTTTTCTTAAACCAAGAAACAGGTATGCATGTGTTGCAAATTTCTAGGTGCACTATTTTTCTTATTATGTTTTAAACAGCTTTATAAACTATTATTCATATAATATATTACATACATTTATTTACAATAAAGGAAAATAAGTTTACTCATATCTGAACTGAAAATAAAGTAGTTGTATATTTTAACATTCAAAATTGGGATATCTGAATGACACAGCACTAAAGCAAACCCGTTCAGCCCTTCAGACACCAGGCTGCCAAAAGGTGATCTGTGCATAGGTAATAAACATGTAAAAACAGGCTGTATTTTACTCTATGTATGATGTTAAATAATGAAAATTTTCATTTATTTTGCAGAGAAAGCTCACCTGTGAACTTTAATATATATACGTGTTTATTTTATTATTTTTAATAAAAAGCATTTTAAATGCTAAGCAGTCATTAGTAACAACTTTTGTAGGATTTTGTCTGCCCTGTAACTATCTGACTATAATCTGGCAGATATTAAAACTCTACCATGTACACAAGTAAAGTAGTTCAGCTAAAGAAAGGGTCTCCACTGTGGTTCTATGCACAGCTGTGGTTGCTTTTTAAGAATATAACTTGTTTTTAGATTATACTTGCATCTGTGGCTTTACCACCACCTCCTGTGACATTAGAGATTCTGATTCAGGTTAAGTTGCTCCACCAATGGCAGCAGGATCCTCTGTTGGCGCTCACTCCCTCTGTGCTTTCAGAATCTTCCCGAGATTCCACTCATCTCACCTCAGCAAAGAGAAGCAGATTGCCAATTAGATCACTTCTATCTACTCAACTCCAGGATTTCATGTTACTTTTAATCTTTATTTTTTTTTTCTTTTTATTTGGTACAGGGTCTTACTATGTAACTTGAACTTGTAGTGATCCTCATCTCTCAGCCTCCCCAGGGCTGAGATTACAGGCATATGCTACTACATCTGGTTTCCGTGGCCAGCAGGGCACACCTGGGGTTCAGGGGCCTATGTGGCCTGCCATACCAGGGATCAAAACCGGGTCTTTGTGCTTGCCAAACAAGCTCTTAGACTGCTGAGGTAACTTCCCAGCCCCTCAAGTTGTTTTGATACAAAATTATTTCAGGATAGAAGCTAGTTTTTTGCCAGGTTCTATTTTAAAATTGTTTTAACTTGCATAGAAACAAACTGTCCAACCTAAGTTTGTTATAAAATTAAACTTTCATTAAGGTCAAATGTGTCTCTTGTAATATTATGTGATGAGCTGCCAAATAATTGAGATTATTTTAAAATGTTTTGTTAATATTCTTGTTTTATTATTAAAGTATGCATTCATTATATATGGTTTTGTTCTTTTTGACTTTTTTTCAATGTAAGGCAGATACTTTCATCATTTTCATGATTTCTTACTGAGTTTATACTTATATAAATTAAAAAATCTTTCCCTAAAAAAGCTACAATTAAAGATGTCATTTATCTGTTTATTTCCCTCCTTGGTATCTTTCCAAAAGAATTAAAGCCATCATACAGCAGTGATATAGTCATAACCATATTTGTAGCAGCATACTGTGAAGTAGATAATCTTGGAACAGCCCAAATATCCATCAAACAATGAGTGCATAAAGATTTGGGCTTTCTCATACAATGGAAAGAAACTCAAGTATAAAGAGGGATGAGATTGAGAAATTTCCAAGTAAATGGATGTACCCTGAGACCATATACTGAAAACATCTGTGCAATTGTCCTGTTGTTTCTTTGTTCTGAGAAACCCCTAGTTTAAATGGGACCAAAATTTATAAAAGATATTGTGAAATAGGAAGAAACAGATCAAACGGGAGGGGAAACTAGGAGAGTAGTGCGGGAAGGAAAGAAAGGGAAATGAAAGAAATAAGAAAGAAGGATATAATGGAAGCAGGGGAAGAGAGAATAAGGAACAGGTAAAAAAAATAAAACAAGACAGGAATCAAGATATATTATGCATAGTCACAAATCCCCTATGATAAATGTGATCATTGTGTATAAGTTGTACCAATAAAGTTAATATTAAAAATATGAATTCCCAAAATTTTCAAGACATAAACCTGCAAAATAAAAGTTAAGTGAATGCTACATAGAACAAAACATCAATAAAGTCACATAATACATTAAAATAAAATATCTGAAAATCAATAATAGAGAAAAACATATGAACAAAGCCAGAAAAAGAATGACACATTCCTCACAGAAGCAAAAATTTTTGAATTAGAGTAATTTCTTATCAGAAACCATACAGCCAGAAGAATGTGACACAATATCTTCTAAGAACTAAAAGAAAAGAGCTGTCAACTCAAAACATTGTGGCATAGTGTTCTTCAGGAATGAAGGGAAAAGCAAGATATTCTTCATTGTTAATTAAATATGCAAGTTCTATTCTCTCTCAGCATCTTTACTCTTGCTTCCTTTTTTTGCCAAGGGCGCTGCCATATCTACTATTTTTCTCATACTTCAGAATTCAGCTCAAATGTCATTTGCTCAGACATGCTGTGCATAATGCTAGTATTGGATCAATCTCATAGAACTATCTTCTTTTCCACTCTTTGATGGTTCACTTTTTTTTATTATGGAGGTATAATTTAGTGGTTACAAACTCAAGGATGTGGAGACCATGTAGACAAAATTAAAAGATGATATTTACATGCTCAAAAAATGGGGTAGAGTTAGGACTAGGGATGACATTGTATCTAATATAAACAATAGTATTAACAAAAAAGGCATTTCTGGCTTTACCCTCCTGCTTCAAATTCTTCAAAGGAAAAAAAGAATTTAAACATTTACGTGGACATTTCATATTGTAAGTGTTATAAAACAATATTTTAAGAAACTGTATACACAAAGCAAAATATATCTACTGACCATAATTGACTATGGGCATGTGGTTTTTGATCTCATTGTATTTTGTATTTTTTCATGCTTAATGTCTCTCTTATCTACCAGATTTGAGCTTCACATGGATCAAAGAATATGTCTATATTTTTTTTTATTTATGAGAGAGAGAGAGAGAGAGAGAGAGAGAGTGTGTGTGTGTGTGTGTGTGTGGTGTGTGTGTGGCCAGCTCAGCCCACCAGGGGGCGGGGCTGGCTGGCATGTGGTGCTAGGGGGATTGAACTGCGGTCCCTGATGCTTTGATAAGCTTGTTCCAAGTAGGTGCTTTAGACCATTGAGCCATCTCTCCAGCCCAGAATATGTCTATATTGTTTGTCATTGTATCTCTACTGCTTAAAAAGTGCCTAAATTGTAAACTTAGTAAATATTTATTGCACAAATGGATGACTATATTCAAATTCTATGTACATAATATTTAATTATAGTTTCCTGATTGAACAAAGGATAACAAAAGTGAATTATTAAATTAATCAATAAGCATAATGAAGTACAGGTTAGACACATCTTATTTTATGCTACATTTGGATTATTCCAATCAAATATGAAAACATATTAACCTAGATTGAACTCAGGAACTTGCACTTGCTAGGCATGTGCTTATTATACTGAGCCATCTCCTCAGTCCCTGATTATTCTTATAAATATGAGACCTTTGATATAATTTACATTGTGCACTTTAGCCAAACCTGTGGTATTAGTAAACTTATACTAGAACATGCATCAGAGAAAGTTATTTATATTGATTATTGTACTAGTTTCCTAGAGAAGCTAGTTACTGAAAAAATATATATAACACAAGGTATACAAATATATAAAAATATATACAAATACATAATATATACAAGATTTCACACTGGAGCCTGAAGTATTCAGTGGAAGGTCTGAAGCAGCTGCAGTGCCCCACTTGTTTCTGTAGCAGAAAGTCAATGGTGATGCAAAGCTGAAGAATATACACCAGAAGGCTGAAGGATCTGCACTGGAATATGGAGTTTGTGTTGAAACTCAGGAGGTGACATCAATGGGGAAGTTGGAGACTGGAGCTCCCCTGAAGAAACACCAGCACTTCACTCTTCCCCATTTCTCCTTTGTAACATTCAGGCTACAAGTTGCCCTAGGTTGTGGCATTACTGAGCCAATTTACTTAGGCTTCTTTTAATTAAACTTTTCAAGTCAAGGCAAGGCAGGCTAGCAAAATGCAATTTTATCTCAATAGATTAAATAATTATTAGCCTCTTTAATCACAACTATTTTGTATGAAGATAGGATTTGAATTAGGCTGATTATTTTATTTTTTATTATAATTTTATTTTATTTTGAAGAGTAAAAACAAAGGTAAGAACAAAATTCAGAAACAAAGACAGAAAGTGGGTAACATACAACGCTTATGTTTCAGATTTTTCTAAACAAGAATAGCTGATTCACAATGGTTGATATATTAAACATAAAAATAGGCTGATTATTTTATATATGAAGATTTCTGATACTGAAAGTTAAACTTCAAAGTCTTGAATATATAAATTTACAAAGTAAGTGAAGAAAATATTTCTAATGAAGTTGGCAACATTTTGAGATATTATTAAATGCAATAAAATGTAGAATTTTATTTTGGTGGGAGTAAGAGCCAAGTATGTTTACTGAAAAAAGAAGAAATGATTGTTCTTATATCTCTAAATTCAATAATCTTGTGGGTCAGTCAGTCATGAACATGCAAAGGTTGGTCCAAATGTTTGGAGTACGTTAAAATTTTAACAAAATACATAGCAAAACACGCATAGACCTTAGTACTGTTACAGCAATTTTGGATTTTACCAAATATTGCAGCAAAGTCAGATTTATTGATGATGTGCATGAAACGAAGTGGCACTAAGAGGAGTGGAGGGAGCTAAGCTGTTCATTAGTCAGGGAGACAGAGGATTTCAGCACCCTGAAGTCTGAGACCCAGCTCTCAGTTATAGGAGTCGTTGCATAGGAACTTGTCTTGGGAAACAGCAAGTTGAGCCAAGTCAGTTACTTAGAAGTGGCATGTTTACAACTTTGAACATCTGCTTATCCTGGGCCAGCCAGGGAGTCTGGTAGAAAGGGGTTGTGAATCATCTCATGTGAGACAGAGAGGAGCAGCCTGGAACAAATTATGGGGAGTCAGATATCAGGGAGCTGTGAAGAAACTGGTCTGGGAAAGGAAGGAGGAGGTTACAGTAAGGCATAGAAATGGTTGCAATCAAAGTAAAAACATAGCATGGGTCTCATGGTTGGGGCTTGGGGTTTAGCTCTGAGGGGTTTCCCAGGGTGCATTATTTTTCTGTCTCAGTACCTCTCAAAACACCCCTACCTTTGAACACATAATCCATCTTTATTGCTGCCTCCTGAAGCAGTTCTGTAAGTCCTCTCTTGTCTTTACCAGGTGGGATTAAAAAATATAGTGAGTGTTACTTCTTAGAGCCCTCCAACAGAAAGGCAATCTTATAAAATAAATGTCCCCATTTATCTCATGCTTTGAATCTGGCACTGCATGATGTCTAATTCTGTGGACATGTGAAAATAACCATGGAAGATAAATGTTTTGCATTGATTCAGAACATCAAGGCATCCATGACATCACAACTAAAGGCAATTAGGAAAGACAATTTCTGGAACTTCTTCCAGGCTTGGCAAGAATGATGACACTGAAGTTTTTCAAGTGAGAAAATACTTTGATGTGCATTAATGACAATGTATCTTTTTCTGAAGTGATTTAAAAAATAAATACTACATTTTGATGACACCTCACACTTACTGAATATGTTCTAAGAATTGCACCTTGGACAGAGAAGGAAAGCACTGCCAACTATAAATGGGACCTGAAGCCAGGAGTGCTGGTGCATGCCTGGAATTCCAGAACTTCTGAGTCCAAGGCAGGAGAATCCCTATGAGTTTGAGGCCATCCTGGGTTACATAGTGAGTTTCAAGATTGGCCTGAACTACACAACGAGACCCTGTCTCAATAAATAAATAAATAAATAAGTTAAAAATATAAAATAAAACATACTTAGAGTCAGTATTAATTTTATTAGAAAATTACAGGCAAAATAGCAACTATTTCTAACTACACAAAAGGTAAGTGATGTGGTAAGCATAAAAAGTTTCATGCTTTCTACTATAATCACTTGCTGTTAATAGAATAACATTTTTCAGGTAATATAATCAATATTGGAAAAGTACAATATTCCAAGTATACATTGCCAAGACTAAAAGCAAAAACAGGGCATTAAACATGTCATAGTTGTCACTGTTGGAATTGATGTTTGCCATAATTATATAGACTGATGAAAGCCAAACTAATTATTTTCATCTACTTTCTACATAGAAATGAGCATCATAAAATTGTGCATTTTTCTAATGTAATATTTTCTATTTAAGGAAAGAAAAATATTTTAATCCTGTAGAACCAAACTTCATCACCCTGGCTCTCTATATTAGAATGCAAACAGACAGATTAACAAGAGAAAAATCATGTAAATTTATTTAAGTTTTATGTGCAAATGGAGTTTTGTAAGGAAGTAAGAATGGGAAAAAGCATTTACGCTTGAGTAATTTGACACAAGTTTGATAAATAGGAAAAACTGGAAAATATTTTAGAAAAAATGAAATATGGGCTATGACTAGCACACGGAGGGAAACTTATGAAGACCTGTAAATTCAGAATTTAAAAAAAATCTATCTTTGGTACAGGGTCTAGCTACTCAGCTCAGACTTATAGTGATCCTTCTGTCTCAGGCTCCCTGGCTCTGGGATTATAGGTGTGCATAACCACGCCAGGTTTTAGGGCTGGCACAGTATGTGGTACCTGGGATGAAACACTAGTCCTTGTGCTTTCCCGACAGCCACTTGGACCTCTGAAGTAACTCTCAGCCCCAGATCTCTTTTCATATCTTTCTAGCATTCTTCTTCCAGGTGTAGGGAAGTCCCTCTCATGTTAGGAACTTGTGATTTGCTAGATCAGTAGTAAACTTTTATCAATTCAAATATTAAAATATTTTATTATCAAATCAGTTTTAATATTAATATTCATTATTTAAATTCACCTTACAATACTTATTTTTATATCTGTGTCATTTTAGCTAAGATTAGCACATTTTCTGACAGAGTATGTGTATTTTTAAGTTCTTGAAACCTAACACAATTGCTTGACATAATTAGCATTCTGTCACAGTACAGAAAAAAAGGATGAACTGGAAAAAATATTAAATCATGTAGTGCATAGGTGCCTTGTTATTACTTGAATCAATATATTAATTCAAAACAATAGTAAAATATGTGTATACATCTGTTGTTTTAGGATGTATATTTGAATTTTGTTCAACTTTCATGTGAAAAGTTTCATTTTTTAAAAAATAAAGCTTAAGTGTAGTACAATGTTTACCTTCATACCTTTACACTTCTAAGGAAAAAACAGAACCCACTATGATGCTCATTCCTAAATATCTTTTCTGTAATTGAATGGTTGTATTACTTCAATGGATATTCAGAAAATTTATTTCAGAAGTACAAAATTTTGAAAATATCAATTGGCAGGATAAATTTAAAATTTATCTTTAAGAACTAAAATAATTATAATAGTCTTACCATGCCAAAATAGAATATTTTATGCCTTTTTCAATGTCTTGAAAAATTTTCATTTATGGAAGCAAAATA
>NW_004524679.1:10356245-10364037 GCF_000260255.1 Octodon degus
GGCGAGATAGCTCAGCAGAGTAAGAGTTTGCTTTGACAAGTTCAGCGACCAGGGTTCAATCTCCTCTGGTCCTGAGTGCCCCGGCAGCCCTGTCCCTTAAATGTGCTGAGCCAGTGACTGAGTCTGGGTGTGGGGGCACATGCCTGTAATCCCAGCACAGTGGAGGCTGAGTACAGGAGGATCACTATGAGTCTGAGCTGTCTAGTGAGACCCTGCACCAAATACGTAAATTTAAAAAATCAATTAATAAATCATAATCTAGTATTTCTTAATGTAAGAAGCATGGCAAAATTGAACTATACAATCTAATTTTCCTTTCTTTTTTGATTTTTCAGTTGCAAGCAAATGAACCTGAGCATATATACCTAAATGACCCATAACAGATTTGATGATACAACCATTAGCTAGCTCTTAAGAAGTATAGGTTTCTTGGTTTCTTATTGGCTAGGCAGAAGGCCTTTGTGAAGAGAGACAGCTTGCCCATTGCTAGCTATGCTCATGATTGAATCTCCATGTATTATAGATTTCTAAGATAGAAGAAAGTAATAGAGAGGGATTGAGCACTCAATGAAGTAAATAAATAAAATCTGCATCAAAATTATGATTTAAAGCAAATCTAAAGAGAGGAAGTCCTTAGAATGGAAGCACAATAGCAAGGCCTGGAGAATAAACAAACAATTGAGATTTTATCATTATTAGCACCACCTGGTCTCATGGAGCCAGTCAGGTATTAGACACATAGGTGGGTGACCAGAATATGTAGACCAACGTTTTTCTTCTTTTTCAAAGATTTCATTGAATTTTCCATATACCCTTGCCATATGACTCAATTCCATAGTAGATCAATTTAGTAGTATAGTAACTATACTTATAATTCCATATGTTGGCTGTAGATTGACTCTCCTGTTGTATCTATACTGTGATTATGCTATGTGCATTACTACTGATAAAGACCCTCCATGGCTACCTAATAGAATAACTCCTAAAAATCTATAAGCTGTTCTTTTCCTCATTTCCAGTAAAATTATCCTGAATTCCACTTTTTGTTCATAATTTAATTCCTCAAAGTTTTGAGACCACAAAGTGAATACATTTAACATTGAACACATTGGGAGTTATATTTTTCTTATATTACAGGGACATACTAGAATCTTCCAGGGATACTTTTCTACTACCTTATTCAGCTTCACATCAGTACCATTTGGGTTGAGGTAAAATTCTTTACCGTTTGTTGCCATTTTTAAGGAGAGTTTCCTAGGTAGAAAAGTTTCAGGCATTTGTTTTGTTGTTTTGGATCTCTCATTTAGTTTTATTTTTTTTTTAATTTTTCTCTTCTTATAACCACAGGATTCCATGGTGATGGAGCAGCCAGATATGTACTTCCTTCACTGTACAAATGTAATGTAGGAAAGGTCTCCCCGTTTAAGACTCAACAGAGCACTCAGTTTGCAGGGAGCTTCTCATTTGATGGCAGAACAATAGCTGTATTTAGAAAGGCACTCTAAGCCATCCTACAGAGACATCTCAAGCTTTATTTTCTTTGTGTTTGAGGGCTTCTATGATCCTATCTGGAGATTTATTTCAATCATATTTGGCTTTGAGGCACTCAAACTTCTTCATGAGCCAATCTAAAGTTCAAAATTCTTGAACTATTTATCTAACAGAAATGTTTGGCCTAACAGATTATTAAGAGACAATGATATTAGGGTGTATTTGGAGAACTTTATTGGTTTCTGTTAATCTATTTTTGGTATTAGGAATCAAACTCAGGGCCTCACACTTGCCAGGCAGGTGCTGTACTCCTGAGTTACAACCCTGGCCCTTAGGGAATCCTATTGTGATTTTCTTGGGAAAGAAAAAATCCTTGTCCTACTTCATATCACCCTAAAACTCTTTTAGTTAACAGTGGCTGATAAAAAGTTAATTTTTTGAACATACAAGATGGTATAATTGAAAGTCTACTCTATTCCTTTTATTTTGATCATAGTTCTTGGATCATTTTAAACAAGCTGTTTCAAATATTTGTCAATAAAAATATTGGTTAGTAATTGATTTTTATTTTCCTCTTTTGTAAACTCCATTTGTCATATAAAACAATAGGATAATTTGACTAAATGTAGAGGATATATTGTTATTCTTTTTTTGCCAGCTGAGCCCACCTTGAGGGCAATAGTGGCAGGGCATGTTGTACAGGTGCCCTGCACCTGCCTAAGCTTCTCTAAGCAGGTGCTTTAAACCACTGAGCTATCTCATCAACCCCCCTTTTGTTATTCTTAGTGGTATAATTGATCCTAACCTGTTAATATATATTTTTTACAGAATATATATTTTTATAGAGCCATCATAAGATGTGTAAGCTTCTGATAAAATACCTGTACATTTTTGATACAATAAAAATATATAAAATGTGGGAACAGTTTTTCATAAAGTGTATAAAGATATATGGCATGTGAAGGCAGAAAAAAATACACTTCAAGAAATTTCAACTCAGATTAAATGAGCAAGAAATATCTTTTTTTTCTGGAGGAACTGGGGATTGAACTCAGGCCCTTGTGCTTGCCAGGGAAGTAGTTATTCTACTGAGCCTTCTCCCCAACCCCACAAGTAATATCTTTTGAGATGTAACTTTTCCACTTTATTATTAGAAAATTTGAAGATATTGGTATTTTCCCACTCAGATAAATTGTACTTGTTTTCTGGGCTAACGTGTAGCACTTACATGTACTTTTGAGAGCTTGAAACACAAATATGAGCAAAAGAAACATTTTTAAAGCTATATGTAATATGTACATGGCACGGCTTCCTTCTGTAATGTCCTATAAGTTATTTTTTGTTATACATTGACAAAATATTCCAATCATTCTGGTTCATAAAATATTCTTTAATGTGTTATACTTTATAGTTTTATTAGAACATATATGCAAGTCATGAAGTTTAAAATTATCTTGAGGAGTAGTTACTTGTATATATTATAGCTTGCTTTTTTTCTAATCCATTTCCCC
This sequence comes from Octodon degus, assembly GCF_000260255.1. Taxonomy (NCBI): domain Eukaryota; kingdom Metazoa; phylum Chordata; class Mammalia; order Rodentia; family Octodontidae; genus Octodon; species Octodon degus. The sequence goes on from NW_004524679.1 coordinate 10,359,248, forward strand.
TTCTCTCCCCCTTGCCTTGCTTTGTGGATTCCTCTATCATTTTTTAGACTTATTGATATTATTTGTCATAGTTCATATTATGACATTCAGTGTGTACATTAATTGGTGTTATTAGATCTTGTATACGGCACACCTTCATTATTTTCTTTTTTTTATTACTTTTTTTCCCCTCTCCCCTGGCCCTCACCTTTGTTCCATTTGACGACTTTCTCCTTGCAAGATCTATCCCCATATCCCTTTCTGTCCATCATTTATTTTTTTCTATTTGCACTTTACCTCTCTCAAATGAAAGATACCATATGGTATTAAGCTTATGTATCTGATTTGTTTCACTCACTATTACATTTTCCAGGTGCACTCCTTATCCTACAAGTGTCCCAAATCTGTCATCCTTTATAGGTGACTAATTCTCCATTATATATAAAACCACATTTTCTTTATGATATCATCTGGTAGTGAGTATACAAGCTACTTAGAGCATTTAGATAATACGAATTGTGCTGCTATAAACATTCATATGAATGTATCGCTGCAGTATCGTGACTTAAGATTTTTAGGAACATACCAGAAGATAGCTTTACTGTATGGAATTTTTTATGTTAATTCTTCGAGAAATCTCCATGATTTCCATAATGGTCATACTAGTTTTTATTCCCATGAACTCTGAAGAAATGTTTCTTTTTCACCACAACCATAGTAGCAAAGATTATTCTTTAATTTCCTAATGATTGCCTTTCTTTCCAGAGTAGCAGGGAATCTTAGCATTATTTTAATTTGTATTTCTGTAGTGACCAGGGACACTGAACGTATTTTCATATATTTATTGAGCATTTGTATTTCTTCCTATGTGAAGTGTCTTTTCATTTCTCTAGCCAGTTTCCTGCTTTGTTTTTTAAAATTTTAGGTAGTTCAATGTTTTTGAGTTTTTGTGTATTCTAGATATCATTCCTTCATCTGAGAAGTAGCTGAAGATATATTTTCCCATTCTGTAGGTGGTCTCTTCATGCTAGTGATCGATTTTTTTTTTTTGCTGTATAGAAGTTTTTAGTCTGATACAATCCCACTTGTTGATCCTTCCTGATATTTCTTGTGCAATTATATTTAGAAAATTCTTTCCTATGTCTATTTCAAGTATTTTATTATTTTATCATCTAGATGGCTTAATGGCTTCATTTAATGTTTAAAATATTACTGCATTTTTATTTTAATTTCAGGTACAGTGAGTGATAAGTGTCCAGTTTCATTCTTGTGCACACAGATAACCAGTGTTCCCCATAGCACATATTGAATAATCTTTCTTTCATGACTTTAGGTGCCTTTGTTAAAAATCAAATTTCGGAATATGTCTGTGAAATTTTCTGCATTTTGGGTTCCGTTCCACTGATCCACATATTTGCCTTTTGATCCAGTAAAATACCACTTTTATCAATAATTGCTTTGTAATATAGCTTGAAGTCTAGTATTGATATGACATCTACTTTGACCTTATTGCATAAAATTATTTTTGCTATTCTGGGTCTGTCCTTGTTCCTTATGAATTTTAGAATTATTTTATCTAGATCTATAAAGTACGCTGTCTGTATTTTGATTGGAATTTTATTGAACCTGTATGACAATTTTGGAAATATGGCCATATTGGCAGTGTTTGTTGTACCTAACCAGTGACAAAGATCACCTTCATATTTACTGATGTTCTCTTCATTCTCCTTCTTTAGAGTACTGTACTTTTCTTTGAATAGATGTCTTATATCCTTGATTAGCTAATTCATAGGTTTTTATTCTTCTTGAAGTCACTACATTTTTTTCATAATTTTCTTCTCATTGTTTTTATTTTTGGTATACATAAATGCTAGTGATTTGTGTGTATTATTTTGTATCATGATACATTATTGAGTTTTTTATTAATGCTGAAAGATTATTGGTAGAATTCTTTTGATCTATGTAGAGAGTCATGTTATCTTCAAATAATGTCAATTTGATAATTTTTTTTTATTAAATAGATCTGGCTAATTTTTTTGATCTAGCTAATTTTTAATTTAATAACAAAGAATACTGAACAGTTTTTTACTTGTTCCTGATTCTTAGGAGAATGCTGTTAATTTTTCTCCATTTAGTATGGTGCTTGCTAATGATTTGTCATAAAAAACCTGCATAATATTTGGGTATGGTCCTTTTATATCTATTTTCTTCATGTTTTATTTTTATCATGAAAGAGTTCTGGATTCTGTCTAAAATTTTTCTTGCATTTATTGGTATAATTGTGTGATTCTTGACCTTACTCCTACTAAAGCAATGTGGAGCCGGGGAGATGGCTCAGTAGAATAAGGGCTGCCCTGGCAAGCACAAAGGCCTGAGCTCAATCGCCGGTTCTGAAAATAAAAAAAGCAATGTGCTACATATATATATATATATATATATATATATATATATATATATATATCCATTCTTGTATCTCTGGAATGAAACCTACTTGATTTAGATATGCCATCATTCTGATAATGTGTTACATTCTGTTTGCTAATATCTTGTTGAAGTTTTTTGCATCTATGTTCATTAAGGTGATTAAGTAGACTATAGTTATCTTTTTCAGTTGGGTCTTTATCTGGTATCAGGATCAGTGTGATACTGACTTTCACAAATGCATTGGGAGCATTACATCCCTTTCAGTTTTAAAGAAGGGATTGAAGAGTATTAGTAATATAACACCCTTATAGTTTTTCTTTTTAGAATTCTGCAAGGACTCCATCATGTTCTAGACTTCATTTAGTTGGTAGATTCTTTATTACTGAGTGAATTTCATTGCATTTTCTTGAGTTGTTGATCATATTTATGCCTTCTTGTATTAGTTTTCATAGTTTGTATATGTATAGGACTCTCCATTCATTCAAGCTTTGCTAATTTTTTAGAACATAATTCTTTGACAAAGTTATATCACCTTCATTTCAACAGTGTTTATAGTTATTTCACTTTTTTCTTTTGTATTTATGTTGATGTGAATCTCTTGATGAGCTTTTCTAAGGGCTTATTGATTTCATTCATAAAAACTAGATCTTCACTTTGCTAATTTTTTCTGCTTTTTCAGTCTCAATTTCATTGTTTTTTTCCCCTCATGTTTTTAATTTCCCTCCTTGTGTTCAGTTTAAGACAATTATGTATTTATTTCTAAGTCACTTATGCTTTCTGATACATTATTTATTTCTGATAAATTATTTATTTCAGCTTGTTCTGTTTTCCTTATGAGAGCATTGACTGTGAAGAGTTTACCTCCTATAGCTGCAGTCAAAGTGTCCCTGGAGATTGGATGAGTTGTACAGTCATATTTATTAACTTCTAGAAATTTTTAAATTTCAGTTTTGATTTCTCTCTGGCCCACTGGCTACTTAGGACTATGTTGTTAATTTTCCGGGAACTTTTGCCTTTTCTGAAATTTCTTCAGACTTTGACTTATATTTCAATTACACAGTGGTCATATAGTATGCATAGGGTGATTTCAATTTCTTTAGATTTACTTATTCAACAATTGTGAACTATTATGGCATTTATTTTGGAAAAGAAACAGTATGTACTCTGTTGTAGAAATGTGCGATACACCATATATATTCTTTAAGTCCTTATATTTCAAGAAGGTTTTTCAGCTCTAAAATTTCTTTGTTGATTTTTTGTTCAGTTGATCTGTCTCTTTGCAAAAGTGATGTGTTAGAATGCCCTGTGATTATGTAAATGTTTATTTGATCTTTTATTTGCAGAAGTTTTTGTTTATTAAATATAGTCTAGTATTCAGTGCATATGTTTATTAATTTATGTCTTCTTGATGGAGTGTTTCTCTAGTTAGTATGTAAGTGTCCAACTCTTTGTTTTCTAATGAGTTGTGACTTGAAGTTTACAATCTCTAATATTAAAATGACTGCCCCTGTTTGCTTCCGGGGTCCTGATGCATGCAATATTTTTTCCTTTCTTTAAGATTTAGTCCATATCTTTTAAGAGAATATGAGGTGTTTTCTTTGTTTATTTGTTTGCTTGTTTGTCTTTTTGAGATAGGGTCCCAGTGTGCAGTTCAGGCCTGCCTTGAGCTCATTACAATCATTTGCCTCAGCCTCCCACGTGCGGGGATTACAGACATGTGCCACCACACCCAGCTTGAATGCATGAGTTTCTTGAATATAATAATTGCTGGATTCTATTTTTCATCCAGTCTTCCAATCTGTGTCATCTCATTGGAGTATTAGGGCCATGAACACTGAGAGATATTATTAGAGATGATGGTTATTTACTATCATTGCCTCTTTTATCTGACTGTAGATTTGTTTTTATTTTCCTGATTATTTTTCTCTTTATTCATTGACCTCACTTGTTTATTCTGTGTTATAAATTGTGTTCAATTCAGTGTTGATGTTGAGAAGGCTCTTGTGTATCTTCTCTGAAGCCAGTTTAGCCTTCATTTTTCTTATGAATTGGGTATTGTCATGAAAATACTTTATTTCACATTCAAGAGAAGCTTTGCTAAATAAATTAATTGTGTTGAAAATAATTTGTTCGGATTTGAAATACTTTACTCCGAGCTGTTCTGAACTGCAGGCTTTGTACTAAGACATCTACTGTGATTATGATTTATTTATGACTATATGTGATTTTGTTTATATTCCCCTAATTGTTTATTTCTGACAAAGGTGGGTGTTCCATTGCCATTCAAATATTCTAGGTGCATGAATTCAGCAAAATAATCCAATATAGTCCAATGCTCTGTAACAATGGAGTGTTATCTGGCAATGTCAGAAAGTTGTTGACTTGAG
>NW_004524679.1:10364137-10365140 GCF_000260255.1 Octodon degus
TATTTATTTATTTATTTATTTTTATTTATTTTTTTCCCTCAGGTTACATTGCAAACTTTATTGATCATTCACATATCTGTGTTTCCGCAATATCACAATTCGTGCATTTATACATATTTTTTTTCAACAAATAATACACTGCATATATTCAAATTCTTAAGATCAGGATAAAATTTTTATAAATTGAAATGTCCTATCAACGAAAAAATAAATAACATTTGAACTTTGAGGATAAAAAAAAGTGCAAAATGGGAGAAAGGGGAGCGAAAGAGGAAGAGAAAAACAATTAAGCTATGTTATGTATTTGGACTTATTCCACACAAGGAATGTAAACATTATGTGCTGAATAAATAAATAAATAAATAAATAATAAAATAATAAACTGAACAGGTAAGAAATTGGAAAGATTTACTTACATGAGGTATGTCTTAAAATTACAAAATTTTTCAGTGCAATGTGTAAAAGAAAACACTGTGACCTGAAATGAATTTTTCTTTTACAGTTTTTTTTTTTTTTTCCTGGTACCAGGGATCAAACTCTGGACCTTCCTATCATCTAACACAAAGTCCAAAAACAATAGTAAAATTTGTGAACACATTTGTTCACAAACTGTATTAGGAACAGAAGTGTTCACTGAACTGAAGTGTTACTGTCCTCTAAAGAATTAATAGAAAACAAGGAAAAATACCATTGTGACATAGTATGATTTTATTTTTTCCACTTCTATCTGTCTTAATTTAAATAATTAATAGAAAAAGTAAATTGATTTGGATTAAGAATTTATGCCAGACCCAGTCGTAGCCCAAGTCCGGTGAGTGTGTGGAGAGCTCCCTGCTACCCTGCGCCGGTGGGACCAGTCCCAGACCAGGCGCAGCGTGGGCCGGACCCTCTCCCATCCCCTGAGGCCTCCCCTCACCACTCTGCCGTACGTCACCACCCCTCCCGACGAGTAGGAATTGCTGCCGACTTCCGGGAACCCCCAGACCCAGTCCTAGCCCAGGTC
>NW_004524679.1:10365240-10366762 GCF_000260255.1 Octodon degus
TACAGATACTTTCTCTTAGTTCAGTGAGAAGAAAGATTTATACTAATAGTGTTTAAAGAAGATATCATGACTGCATCTTGTACTCTGAATAACCACTATGAAGACAACTATATACAATGTATTAATTATAGTAACTATCCTACTAACCTGTTTTGAAACTGCATCATTGCTATTTCTGTCTCAATAAAATTAATAAAAAAATTACAAAAAGAAAAAAACTTATATGTGATTTTGTTGGTTTGTTTTTCTCTTGATACTTTTAAATTTTTTGGATATTTTTGTTGTATATCTGTGAATTTAATGAGGATGCCATTTGTGAACTCCTTCCCTAGTTGTTTGGGGTACTGTAAGCATTGCTTTCTTGTATTTTAAACTTTACTAATTGTGGAATACTTCCTGCAATTGCTGTAAGAATATTTATGCAATGTTCTAAATTTTCTTTAATTCTTTTTTTTTTTAAATTTTATTTATTTATGTGTGTGTGTGTGTGTGTGTGTGAGCTAATGTGTGTGTGTGGCCAGCTCAGCCCACCAGGGGGCGGGGCGGGCTGGCATGTGGTGCTGGGGGATTGAACCGCGGTCCCTTTGTTTTTGCTAAGCTTGTTCTAAGTAGGTGCTCCAGACCACTGAGCCATCTCACCAGCCCCTCTTTAATTCTTAACAACCTTAGATTGGTCTTTTTGTTGTTATCTATTAACTACTTTATAATCTTCTGTTGTTCTTTTACTTTACTTTGGGCTTCTTTGATTTCTTCATAATTTCTTGCTTTTCTCATTATCAGATCCATTCTCTTCATATTGTTCATTTTTGCAGTGGATGAAATCCATAAATTTTTTTTAGTTTTTTTTTGTGTGTGTGTGTGCAGGGCCTCACTACATAGCTTGGACTCTTAGTGATCCTGGTGTTTTCAGCCTCCCTAGTTCTGGGATAGCAGGCATGCACTACCTCACCTGGACTGTATCATCAGCTCAGTGCGCCCAGGGGCAGGGCTGTTGTGGCATGTGGTGCCAGGGATCAAACCCCTATAAATTTATTTGTAATTTAACATATTTTTGTCAGACATGATTTTGAGGATTCCATATCCTTGTTGAACATATATTTTGAATTTTGAAATATTTTCACTTCTTTATCAATGTCCTTTTTTGTTTACTTATTTCCCCCAAATATACAGGTTCCTATGAAGTATAATTGCTATAAATTTTTGTTTTACTTCCTGTTTGAAGTCATCTGTTTTCTCCATCACTCTTGATATCTAGTATTTGGTTGTTTTTCCCTTTGCTCCCTTGCTCTTCCTTAGGAGGGGTTAGAAAACTTGTTTCCTTCTTTCTCCATTCTTCCACTTGCATCAAACTGTCCCTCTGTCTGTCAGTCTGCCTGTCTGTATGTCTACCTAGCTATTTACATATTTATATTTAGTTATATAAGCCCCCATATTATTGTCCTCCAATTTTTGAGGACTTACAAATGAAGAGAGTTTTGGCCTATGTGGAGACCTTCATTAAGCTGTTCCATCCCCATGAATA